>NC_061116.1:227688237-227703607 GCF_002878395.1 Capsicum annuum | reverse complement strand
GTGGTTTCATTTAATATTTCCCATGAAATGTGTGGGAAGATACCATTGCCAGGGGAAATATGGCTGTATAATGTTAATATTGGCATTTTGATATTGGATGGAACGCTTTGTGCTTATTCTAATGGGTATCATCAAAGAAAGCACACTTTTTATTTTATGGGTGAGGAAAGATTATGGTGTCGGGGAATCTTGGAATGCACTACTTTCTATAGTAGATCCTGATATTTGTATAGCTGCACCGAAAAATAGGTTTGCCTTTGTAGAGTAGTTATCTTAAGAAAATTGAGTTTATTCAGCAGCGCAACTGGACTATCTTGGCCTTGGTTTAAGACTTCCTATGTTATGGAGCTAGATATACTTAGGCACTTTTTTCCTTGAACCATGCAAATGTCTTCTTTTGACTCATGTTGTTGCTACAGCTAGGAAAGACACTCTATTTTTCGATTTTGGAAATTTTGTAGATGCTTCCTTGCTAAATCTATTATTAAATATTGATGCTGCAGAGGTTAGATAGTAAGTACTTGTCGAACCCAACAAAATATACAAACTTGTACAGCATGGTGCAAGAAGAGGTTGAAGCAAAGACAGCAAAAGGCTCTTCCAGTTGCACAAATGGTCTTCTTTGGTTGACAAGGTTGAAAATAATTCTCCATCTCTTCTTACTTGATCTCTTTTGTGGTAGCCATTCATCTTCTAGGTGATGTCTTTCCCCATGCTTTGAGCTCACTCATACCAATCACTCAACACGTGCATTTCCCAAAACACATACATGTTCTACGATGCATTTGAGTTCTGGTCAACTGAACTACAAATAAAAGAATTTGTCTATATGTTTTTAGGGCTATGGATTTCCTGTTGGAGTTGTTTAGAAATTTACTGGAGCATGGGGACTGGGCGATGTCACAAGCTTGCTCTGATTCCTACAGTAAGACGTTGAAAAAGTGGCATGGATGGTTAGCGAGTTCAAGTTTTACGGTAACTATTTCACATACCCTGAAAATTCTGCTTCTAGTGTAACTGATCCGGAGTAGTTGCATCTTTCCCCATCCTTCCCATAACACGAAGTATGAGATCCTACCTAGTTTCTCTGGTCCTGGAACGTGTGCTATTATTGACTTTTCCGGTTACCAATATTATCTGCTTAACTGGCATAGTCTTTCCTTCTGTTGAGATAAATGTCTCAGACAGTCAAATGCACATTTAGCTTCAGTATTGCCTCCTATAAGATGAATGTTAGTCTAAGCCTGTGACTGCTATGCTGCTGCCTACAAGAATGTTTGCACTTGGTACTTTACCATTACCTTGAAGAAAAAAAAGAATGTTTGAACTCCACTTCACTCATATATGGGGGATAAAACTTCAAGTTATTTCTGCCGTCCTCTCCTCCATCCCTTATTTTTCTCTCACATTCATGTGGTATTACTTGTTCAATATCTTCTAATGTGTTTCTTCTCTTGTCAACTTAAGCAGTACTCTTACTTTTTGCCTGAGAGGTAGTTGCAGTGTACTTTTAGTTTTGTTGGTTTCCGCTTTTTTATTTAAATTTACACCGAAGTAGGACCAACTATCCAGCTATTTGCTTTTGCTTATTGCTATTTTTGAAGTCCAATTTTTGTCTCTCTTAACTCCTTCACTGTGGATTGTAATCACAGGTGGCGATGAAGCTCGCTCCAGATAGGAAGAAATTTATGGATGTAATATGTGGGTCTGGTGATATTAACAGTGATATTGAAAAATTCTGTTCTACCTTCTCACCGCTTCTTGAAGAGAACCACAAGTTCTTGGTAAGATCTCTTATTAAAGTATATATTCATCAGATAGATGTTTGGATTGTTTGGGGGGGTTACACTATTGTAGTCATTCCGTCCCAACTGGCACCCAAAGAACAAAAGTAAGAAAAAAAAATGGGACCCCTTTCCAACACCTTGATTTTGTAGATGATGTCCGAAGATTTGCTTGTCAAATGAGTCTTCATTTCTACTGCATGGCTGATTAAGCTGGTACCAGGGTATCTTGGATACCATTTCTTAGGTATATTGGTTGGTTGCGAGATTTCAGTGGTGAGGGGTTAGTTGAATTTAGTGGAAAATAGCTGAAGGGCCACTAGTATTATTTTTTCTTGCCTTTCAATTCCGGGAATATAAATGACAGACATAAGACATTAACAAATTGTTTATCATTGTTGCCATTGCAGGCCAGCGTAGGAATGGATGAACTGAAAGCATCTTAAGCTGAAAGGAAGTTTTACAACTCTTTGGGAATTCATCGACACTGTGAGAAACTTCTGAGACAACTATGCTTCCTGCTTTTATCCTATTGTGCCATGAGTAACAGTAGTAGCAGACAATGAGTTTTTTTGTCTACTGGTTTGTAACTTATAATGAAAGGACCTGGGTTGAAGTTGGTTTGTAACTTATAATGAATAAGTAATTCTGGAGACTAATATTAAACTCGATATTTATTTCATTCCAGATTATTATAACCTCTCGTGCATTTAAATGTTTAAGTGAATATATACTTCAGTGAGCAGTATTACCGTACAATAATATTGGTTCGTGTTAGTTACAAGTTTGATGTCCTAGTTCCACGTACTATATAGCAAATAAAAGTTTAAGTTGAAATTTTTATTTTGTTTCACTTATTATTGATAACCTTTTAACGAACAAATATCACTTTACACGTCCAAAGGAAAAAGATTTCGTGAAGTTAATTTATTATTATTCCTTTTCCATTTTAGCTATATGGTTTATTATTATTACAAGTGGATAGGATTAGATTTGCAGATTTAATTATTTGCAAACGACTTTCCTTAAATAAAATTAACCATAGTTGCCCTTCCCTGAATTTAGGACATGTGTCTGGTTAGTAATGTCCAACAAATCATTGCCATTAAATGGATGGAAGGAGGACTGCTTTAACAGCATTTTGTTTTGTGATAATTAGAGGAGTCGAACCTAAAATTTATTGAGGGTTTGAGTCCATTTCTCGAAATTGTTTTTTATATTTTTTTGAGTTTCTGTATCAAAAAGTCGAATATTATCACCAAATAAATTCTCCTTTATCAATGAATTTCATTTATTTTCTTCCTTTCTGCTGAAGAAAGGTTTGCAAATCTAGACCTAGAAGAGCTGAAGATGGCCACTAAGGTGAAAGGCCTTCTTAAAGGCCTTCGTTACATTTCTCAGATATTTGGTGAGGGAATGATCATTTATTCTATCACAATTTTACTTTTATTTTTTTGTTGGATATGATTTGGTTTATCAGATAAGGAGGATCGCAGTAGGCTAACGATCATTATGAAAATATTTTGATAGTCATGAATTTAAGTTAGATACTGAATGAACATAGCAATCAAATAGAGAGATTTTATACAAGGATCCCAACTAATTTGGTATCAAGATGGAATTGTTTCAGTATGCACTTATCGATTCATTACTTTTTAGTAAGGAGCGTTTTAATTTTTCCGCTGGGCTCATTCGATGAAAATCCAAATTTCTATGTTCGAGTTACAATCCACGGATGAAAAGTCTTTCAATAAAGATACCTTCTTAGTAAACCTACTCGATGCGAATCTGAATTGATCGGGTCAAACAACTTTATGCATCGGATAATTAAACCGAAAAAAGAATCTATGCCCACCCCAGCACCACACTCTACACATAAATATGCTTACATACACAATTATATGTTAATATATGCAATAATATGTATGCTGACGCAGATGAGGAGAAAGAAAAAGAAATAAAGATTGGTTTTCCCACAGATGTAAAACATGTTGCTCATATAGGATGGGATGGACCATCAACAGATAATCCAAGCTGGGTAATACTTCTTTCCCTTTCTTCGTGTAATTTTAAGTTATGTTGCTCGGACTCTTCAAATAATGTAAGCCAGCATGTGCGTGTTGGATTTGCCAAAAGAAAGTGAATAGTCGCGCAACTTAGGTTTTAAGTTAATCATCTTAACTAATCTTCTTTTTTTCTCATTATGCTGTATGTGTGTAATTATGGTAATGTATATATAGATGAAAGAATTCAATGGACCAGGACAATTTCAGTCAGCACCTTTGCTTCCTCCTGCAGCAAATAATCCTGAAATTCAATGGGCTTCCCAAGGTTTGTTTGGTCACTTTTCTTCAACCCTTACCATCATTGAAATAAGAAGAGAAATATTCTTTGTACTCTAATACTTATAAAACCTATAAGAAATATTTCAAATTTATTGTCACAAGAAAACTACTAGCGCTATAAAACCTTCTGGCTCCAATGTAACAAACATACATTGTTTTTGAATTTATATCTATAGTGTAATCAGAGAAATTCAACTTTGCTCCACGACGACCCGACGGAAAATTATATTATTTTATACTATTTTTATATAATTAAAAATATTTTTATGCATATAGTGAATATTGAACCCATTGACTTGTTCATGTATATACTTCTGAACTCCCTCAATGAAAATCATGACTCCGCCACCGGAGACAAGTAGGTACGTACTGTGCATGAATTGTATGCTCCTATATTTTTCTCCATGCAATGAACGTAATGGCATTTCAGATTCAAACCGAAGATCCAGAAATGCAGATTCATCTTCCGCCGGAGATCAGCAACCTGAACAACCAAAATCCAGACGTCATTCTTCTTCTAAAGATAACGGCGCCACTGATTCTCCTAAAAAATCCCGTGGTTCCCGCCGGCATCACCGGAAGGACTCTGACGGTTCCAAACATGGCCGAATCCATCTAGATTCTTCCGCCGGCACAGAATCTCCGGCGAGAGACTTGCCGGATATTCCTAAAAAATCACGGCAGAAGAAGTCTAAGGAATCCGTCCCCGGCGGTGCCGTCGCCGGATCACGATCGGCGAAATCTAAAGGGACATCTTCTAGTACAGCTGCAGCAACAGGAGGAGGATCTGAAAGTGCAATTATACAGAGTTCAAGTATCATTTCATAACCAAATTTAAAAAAAAAAAAAAAAAAAAAAAAACAAGAAAAAAAATTAACAATAAAAATGTATTTTCAGATGCATTTTATCTTTTTTTTTTTTTTGGATAGTTTAGTAACAGCCAAAAAGTAATGGTTGGAAACTTTAAAAAGTTTTATATTATGTTAGTAGAAATCTTATGTAAGATTTGACCTCTACATACTTTGTTTATTATATAGATCTTTTTTTCTAGTGCAAATTTTCGTTGTGAATATGGAGAAGGGAAAGGAAAAGAAATGAATTTTGTATGGAGTATCTAGAAAGGGCCGTTGGTTGATCGAATAAGGATAAATAGAATATATGTAACCAAATATAATATAAATTTAATTTCAAGCTTAATTTTGAATATTTCACCTTGTCCTTCTCACCTCTGGAGTGACATAAATCAGTTCAAGGATTATAATCCAGTGAAAGAAATTAAACGACCACCAAGTACAGGGGCGGATTTAGTGGGGTTCAGGAATGGCATGACATCTATAAACTTCGATCGGAAAATTATGTGTATATATATATTTTGAAGAAAATCGATATATTATTTAAGTGTCACCCGGTGCAGCAGTTGACGAAGTAGTGTCAGTGGCAAACGCGCTGAAATTTCACGTAGTATACCAGAGTTCAAATCTAAACGCCAGCAGTATTTTGTTACTTTTTATTCTCTATTTTATCTTCTATAAGTTTTTTTCCTCTTGACTTAATCTTTGTTTGACTTCTTTTTTTGGGTAATCTTTATTTAAGAATTTATAACTTTAAGTGTAGAACATAATAATTTCTTAATAATAGAATTGAAAATATCCATTGAATGTTGACAGCTATTTTGTACTTTTACGCTGATTGATAAGTAAAATTTAACTCTTGTTTACACAATTTATAGTAATAACAACAACAACAACAAATCCAGTGTATACACACATAGTGGGGTCTGGAGAGGGTAAAATGTATGTAGTCCATACACTACCTCCGAAGAAGTAGAAAGGTTATTTTCGATAGTATTTATAGTACTAATCACATTTTTATTATTTGATCTATTTGTCTATACAAATTGAAAAGACAAAAAATTAAATCGAAACCCAAAGTTTATAATATCGACAAAATTTTTGTCTTATTTAGGGCAGTGTAAATAGCAAAACGTATAGCAAAAAAATTAACTAATTTCCAACTGAATTCGTAAAAGTTAGGTTCTTCGACAATGTTTCAATGAAATTTTCCTTCAAAAATCTCTTACTAACAAGTCAAATTTCAGTGGGACACCCATAAAAATTATCGTTTTTGAGTAATAGCTTTAACGTTAAAAGTGAAATGGCACCCACAACCTCGAAATCCTAGATCCGCCTCTGACCAAGTATATATCTTCCTCTAATTAAACATCCAAAATTTTAGTCTTTAGGCAATGTTTAACTATCTAGTTTATATAAATACATGTTTACGCCATCCATGCCAGACCCCACTCGCAGGAACAAAATTTCACGACCACAAACATAAGTTTAGCCACATAAAAGGAAAACGTCAATCAGAAGGAAAAGTTCTACTACTATATAAAGAAAGAAAGAAAGAAAGAGGACTAATTTTATAAGATCATGGTTTCGAGGGGAAGAAAAAAATAAAGTTGATTTTTGTAGTTGATGAGGTGCTTGTGCTATAATTGGCCTGACCCGACCCGACCCGGCAAGAGATGTAGCCCTAGCAAGTAAGCATTTCCTTTTCCAACAACACTCAAATGTTATTGACTTTTACAATGGCTTTGCTATTATCAGTACTTTTAGTCAAACTGTTGATTGTGGAACCCCTCCACAAGAGAATCAATTCTACTTCCTCAATCAGAATTTCCACTGAAGCGTGGTGATTGTTTGGGATAATGGTTATGACTCAACTATTGGTGACTATAAGATCCTAAAAATTCACAATCCCAAAGAGGGAAGCAAAGTACCTGGTGAGATTCTCACGTTGAAAAGTGGTTTGTGGAGAAATATGGACGAAGTTTTTTGTCCGGGAATTCTGCTTTGCCATTAGTAAACAGTGCATTTCACTGGATCTGTATGTCTGGAGACTATTTCGCGGTTTCAAGAACTCTCTTTGGTTTCATTTAGTATTTCAAATCAAGTGTACTCAGAGATACCGTTGCCAGAGCAAGTATTAATTACGTATAGAGGGCAATGTTGATGTTGGCATTTCTGAATTGAACGGAATGCTTTGTGCTTGTTGTACGTATATTCATCAGCGGTGGCACAATTTTAAGTACCGAAATATTTGTTTGCGGACGGTGATGTGCTATTCCGGTCCATATATTTGCGAGATAAACTGGCAAATTCATTTAGGACATCCTGGAATGGACATGTTCTTACGGAAAGCTTGATATTTCCAAAATCACTTATTTAGTGTTGATCTAGGAACTCTTTTCTTTTTCCAGTCACCATGTTGTAACCTTGTACTCTTGTTAGTTTATCAACCAGAGTGATTTTATTAATAAGAATGGTTAAACCCATCTTCTCTTTTACTTATATTAGTGTTTTTCCAGCATATTGTTAATCCTTATGAATATTGCGTTAACTGAACTTGTTGAGGCTGTTCAGCTCTAAGTCTTTAACATGGCATATGAGGAGGTTTCTTTGTTTTGTCAGAAATAAAATGATTTATGCAAATGACAAAGCAGTCTCTCTTTCTGATTGGTTCTTGTTTTATCACCCCTACTCAATACTAAAACAAGATGAAGATGGGTGTATTGTGAATCTCCTCAAAAATAAGATGTATCTTGTTTTAAACTAGTTAGCTGAATAAACAGGCTTTAATAAGTTCAAATAGACCGGTTTACACCATCCTCCCCAAACCCCAATTGGAGAAGCATAGATTCACAACCACAAATATTAGTAGGCCACAATGGCAACACAATGGGAAACGTCGATTAGAAGGATAAGTTATAGATGAATAAACAAGCTTTCTCAAATGATGCATTAGCCGAGGTGCGTACAAAGTGTAGTTGGCAAGTGAACGCCAAGCTTGTTCCAAGTGTTGGCAAAAAATGTAGTTCACTGTTTTATTGTAAAATCAAGAATTGCACATTCAGATCACCGCAGACAAAAAAGGGAGCCCCAACCAAAAGGCTTACAAATTTGAATTATAACAAATTTTTGTCATATTTTTTGTTCTTTCAACTAAGCTAAGGCTTTGACTGCTTTTTCAGCCGCATCGTCTAAATCCTCGGCAGTTATCAGCGTCATGCCACTTTCCTGCAAGACAAACCAGGGAAGAAAGTGATTACTACTTGAAACTGACTTTTCCTATGCGCAGCTAAGTTAGCAACAGCTAGAGCAAGGCAAAGTTCATAATTTACCTTGAGAATTCTCTTCCCTTGGTCCACATTGGTGCCTTCCAGACGAACAACCACAGGCACTTTCAGATTTACCTGAACCACAAGCGCACAGGAATCAGCACATTATAAGCATTGCTTAATTGCAGCCCCAAGGACAGAGCTCAACCATTGACACTTCTTTTGTGGAATAAATATTAAGTGGAACAAAATTGTTATTCAAAAAAGAACAGGGAGGTGAGCAGAAGATGTGTTAATATTGACGTGTGGCTAACTAGGACAAAGGAGCAGGCCCTAAAAGAGGCAACATTATTGGACAAACACACCCTGATAATGATCAAAGAAAAAATAATACTAACCTGTTTGGCAGCATTGACAATACCACTGGCTATCACATCACACTTCATTATTCCTCCAAAGATGTTCACCAAAATCGCTTTCACCTTCTCATCTGCAGTCAAAATTTTGAAGGCCTCCACAACCTACTCCAAGCACAAGAGAGAAATTCAACTGTTTGTGAATTCTGAAGTTCTCAACATTTTAACACATCATTAAGCCAAAGAAAAAGAAGACTTCAATATAATAATATTCTTGTTCAATTATTACAAAAAACAGCTACAAAACATGCCAAAGAGATACAACTATTCTTCACATTGCATTATCAAGAAACCACATATACCTGGCCTTCAGAAGCATTTCCACCCACATCAAGAAAATTGGCTGGAGTTCCCCCATGGAGCTTAATAATATCCATGGTAGCCATTGCTAATCCAGCACCATTAACCATGCAACCAATTTCTCCATCCAAGCCAATATAATTCAAATCAGCTTTCGCAGCAGCAACCTGAGGAGTTAACCAGAGAACAAAAAGAAAAAATGAAGATCCGTATATACTTGCACCAAGGATGAAAAGTTAGGGCCTTCAAATAAAGACAGCATAAGGAGTACTTCACGAGGATCCTCTTGTGATGAATCACGAAGAGAAAATATTTCTTTTTGACGGTAAGCAGCATTATCGTCAAAATTGAGCTTTGCATCTGCAGCTACCAGCTTGTTATCAGATGTTTCTGCAAGGGGGTTGATCTGCCCAGAGAAAACCTCTAAAATTAGGTATAGATAGGGAGAAAATTCTGTTATTTATGGCATGTTTGCTACAGGCTTTTAATCTGGGGAACATTTTGCCAACTCTCCAGAAGGTGCTTCTAAACAAATGATGAAAATGCTCACCTCCAACATTGTGCAGTCAGTTTCACAGAAAAGTTTGTACAACTTTTTCACTTGTTCAATTGAATCATTTCTGTCAGCTACTTTTGGTGCCAAACCATCAACAACCTTTGCAGCATCTTCATCACTGATTCCTTTGAAAACATCAATTGGAACCTGGAAAATTCAGATAGCGAATGTTTATTAGTCAACAACAATAGCAACAAAAGAAATTGCTAAATCTTTGGATGAATATTAACAGAAAAAATAACCTTTATGATCATGTCAGGGAATTTTTCAGCAAGGTCTTCGATGCTGGTTCCACCCTTTCGACAAGCAATAATGAGCTGCAATAAAGAAAGGAACAGCAAGCAGCTTCACATCCTTAGATCAACTAAACATTAAAATGTGACAACGGAGATCCTCTAAATGATCAAGATTACTAATAAAGTACCAATCATTTTGGGCTATGCTTCTACCCCCACACCCCACCCCCACCCAAACATTCAATTAACGAGGGAACTCAAATTGAACACATTGTTCCCTGAACTTTCAAATTACTTCTATCCATATTAGAGTTACTCTTGAAAGCTGAAGAAGTCAAGATACTTCATAGTTTGCTTGACATTCATGGGACATAAAGAATTATGAAAGCATTTGGGTTCTCGCATTACCAATCAGATGCTTTCATAAGTTTGTCCTAATGCTGAGGTCAATAGGAAGTATGCCTTATTGTTCATCAATTAGAAATAAGAGTGAATTCCCTCGATGGACCCAAACTCATTCATATATAGACATCAAGGTGATTCAATTCCGCAGTAAATTAGGATACAAGCAGAGGCAAGCATGATTGATGTTTAGCTGCAAGCATCAATTTCAAGCAACACTGAGCTACACAATGTAGCACATGTTTCTAAATTTGGTTACATTCAATAAAATCAATACAGTTGAGGCGGGTGCTTTACATTTGGACAGATACTCCATGCAATCAGAAATACGAACAAATTACTGCTTAAGAGAACAGTGAAAATAAAGAAGCAATAGAGGTAGACAGAGAAACTCCTCCATTTTCCTCTTCTACTCACACTATTTTTTCTCTCTTTTCTACTTTAATCTCGTGGAGGTACCGTAGGGTGTGATGAAACTATAATAGTAACGTGAAAGCTGGCGAGACTTGGACAGGGATATAACTTCTGTGTATATATATATATATTAACAATATTTAAGTGGAAACTCAAGTGACCAGGCAAAGTGTGGAACTTACAGGGCCAGCAGTTGCACGATCAAGTATAATTGAGAAGTACATTTCATTAACCAAGGACATCTTTTCACATAGGTAAAGCTGCAATCAATTAGATATCTGAGCATCAGAAAATCTGCATATCCTACTAACCGCTGATAGTAGAATTAGTGTCTGAGCATAGGATCAAAATTAGTAATTCTGACCGAACAAAATTAAATGAACAGTACGATCTTGTGATTATCATCAGCAACCAATGACATCAATAATGATTATTAACTGTTATAGCTATTGATGTTGACTACAGATTATCACCATTTTGCCAAAGTCAAAACGAGCATAAAAGCTCCAAGTGATTTTTGGAATTTTGAGAATTAAAGAGCAATTAATCATGTGCTTTAATGAAGAAATGTGCAAATGAGGAAATAAAATAAAATTTATTCATGTTGAGAGAAAAAAAACTATATAAACCAAGAGATTACAATAGCAGCAACAATTACATGAAATAAAAAGTACCACTTAAAATACCATTTTAAGATTTCTGCTTCTAGTACAAATTAGTGAACTCTGTTCCTACACACTAACAAATCATCCATCACATTTTTAATAATTGATATATCAGTTTTTCCATCTATAACACTATCCTACTTAAATCGTTGTATTCTTGCATTATGATGCACGTTATCACTTTCGTATCACTAAAGCACAATCGAAGTAATGTGAAGCATACAACCTATACTGCATTGAGCTTCAGGACAAAAGCGTACCTCAAGCGGGCTTTAAACAACCACTTCATATTATATAGAAATGGGGATAGCAACAGATATTTCAAGTAAGCAAATTTCTCTTTATATCTTAAATCTATTGGAAGATAAATCTAGATTGCGAGATGATACTGATGTATCTTTGAAAAATATAAATGTAAATGAAAAAATCCAACCTTGCTGACAACTTTCCCTTGAGCTCCAGTTTGTTTGGTAACAAGTACCTGTCCAAGCATTTTACCTGAAACCAAAAGCATTAACAACATTTTTCTTCAAAAGAACATATAAACCATAAAGAAAGATATGAACTATCTTGAGAATGGTAATAATAATTGTAGGCACATGAAAAGCATTCCATCTCTCAAATATGTGCATTTTAACCAAAGCTTCCAATAAATCAGTTGCAAATGCAAGGATAGATGAACAGCTAAAGCACAAATGCCACCATAAAAGTTCAAAACTATAAAATTGAGCCACCAAAAGAAAAATAACCCTACGCCCTGTCCCCTTTGTTAGAAGCTCTTAAGATCGCCAGAGCAGCATCGTAGCTGGTTTGCAGGGAAAAAAGGTTATCAAGTCAAACACAATTGTCCTTTCATTTCCAGAAAGCAATATCAAGCTACGTACAACAATTCACACATAAGAAACTTCATTTTGTTCCCATTCAACAGAAATTTAAATGGGAATAAAGGATATTTTCCACAAAAGTAAATAACATTGTAGTTCTTCCCAGTAACAATGGAGTAATATTTTAGAGAAGTCTAGCAGAGGAGCAGTACTGGCAATCTCTTCAGCCTGATCAGCCTTGACAATATGAACTCCACCCTGAAATCCATTTTTGAATGTTCCAAGTCCACGTCCACCAGCAAGGACTTGTGATTTAACAACCACCTGTATCCCCAAAAGAGAAAAGCAGAAGGCATTTACCCTGTCCTTAGCTATAACAAAGTGATCAGACTTAAACGAAACACACTGCTTTGTCGAATTACCTCATTCTGGTTAGGGAGCACGTCTTGAATTGCCTTTTTCACTTCATTAAGGGAACCAACAGCAACACCTTTGGGTACATTGATTCCATATTTGCTCATCAATTCAGCTCCCTAATACCATAACAAGCAAAATTCAAAACAATATATCATGAAAAAATCTGGAGCATTAGTTAAGTAAGTTTAACACTCCGCATTTTTAGAACTCCAACGAACATAGGTGTGTTCTAGTGGCCTCGATTGGTTTGCACTCTATATATACCTTTTAACAATTAGACTTAATGATCAAAAACACACCTAAAGTATCTTCATTTTTCCAAGTTTCGTAGGTGGAACTATCATCAACCATTTAACAAAAGGAACATTTGACAATTGTCGTGTGCTTTGACAGGTAGAAAACTCAAACTCGCAGACCTGATCGTTGAGATATGTAAACTCGAAAAAACGGAATATGCAAGGTGTGTATTTGACCCTTCACTCTGACAATTAATATGAAAATTATGTATTTATACTAAATTTCCCCCTTTGCCTCAAAAAAATACTGAGTTGCAGTATTACATTTTCACAAGCTTCTCCTCCTCAGCTTGTACGGGAGAGATCTCAGCAACAAACGAACCATTAAGGCAACCATTTTTTAATCCAACAAAACAATGAAAAAACTATTACGAATGAGATTTGTAAAAACTAAGCGAATTGGATTTATAGATTCAGGTAAATCTGATTTTGGTTATATGACCTGATACTCGTGGATGTTGAGGCGGCGGAGCTGTTGCTGCTGCCATTTTCCGGCGACGGAGAGAGACTGATTCGCTAATTTACGCAGCATTCCTCTCACCATTTTGCTCTCACACAGATCCTCTAATGCGATCCAAATACAATAATAATAATAATCGAAACCCTAATAAAAGTCTCAAACAATAAAAAAGAAAAGTCGTAGTAATATACTTTTTCTGACCAACTTGTATTTTTCCCTTTTCTTTCTCCTGCGCTTTCCTTTTTATTTATTTTCAATATACACTTTAAGAACCTAAGATAAATACTAATGGAATTTTTAAGACATTATTATTTTAGCATATTTATTTTTAAGATTAAAATCTTCTTTTAAGAACAAAAAGTTCATTAACCTGAGTCTACAAATTTATCCATTAAGAAAAAAAGGTCAAATTTAGTTTTGTAAATTAATAGAGTTACGGAGTATTAAATTTATCGCTATACTCTTCATTATGACAAGAGTTCTATTTAAACAAAATATAACTATGAGGGTAAATATGAACCAAAATTATAACGAAGAATAAGTATGAAAAAAGATTCTAAAGTCGAAGGGCAAATAAATTTTTATTCAAAAGATAGAGAATGAAAAATTTATTCATAATCTTATAGGCATGTCCGACTTGCATGGGTTAGGCATGTCGCCTTCCTCCTCGGCCAGGATCAACTCTTTTTTTCATAGAAACAATTATCTTCAAGGAGAACGAGAAGAGAAGTTGCTTATATTTGTGTCCCTTACTTTTTTTTTTATAAAAAGTAATCATATTATAGGGCGTGTTGCTTAATACTGAAATAAAATTTAATCGAATGAACTCAACTGACTTTAAAATGAAATTTCAATAATCTGAATTAGTTGGATCCTCAAAATAAATATTGAAAACTAGATCAGCCTAAGAAAAATAGTATCATGAGTTCTTCGTGCAGGGACAACGCTGGATGTTGTCAATGCCTTGGTCACGGAAATTAAAAAGAAAAGAAATGAAAAATGCACAGTGCATTGATTCATTCTCTGTATAAAATCAAGACCGATTTTAAAAAAAAAAAAAAAAAAAAAAAAGGAAAAACAATCAAACTAACTACCTGAGTATTTAGTTTAAACTAATCAAATTTCAATAATTCAGTACATAATTTAACACTAAAAGATACTCTACATAGGCTTAAATTTAAAACATAAACAAAACACAATCATTAATTTTATCAAAAACATACAAATCTAACAAACTCATTTGACATTTTTAATTAGAAATCTAACAAACTCATTTGCCATTTTTTTTCCTATATGCACTTCAATCATGCATACATGACTAAAAACTATAGTTGTTTGGTCATAAAATTTAAAATTTTTTAGAGTTGGAGTTAAAATTGGAGTTGGATTTGTGTTGAGCATGTTTTTTTTTTACTTTTGTTTTTTGACTTTTGAAAAAAAAATTAAATAAGATTTTATGCCCCAACTTTTACAAACTATCAAAATCACCCAACTAAAATTTACCTACTAACGAAAAAAAAACGCAATTAGACACCTTTATAAAAATAATTACATATACATGGTCATATTTAATGAATTTAAATTATGACATATATAATATTTACATTAATAGCCGTTTTCTCATATTTGAAAATTCTAAATATGGATGTTATATTAACAGATCATTGCTTCCTATTTTTTAGGTAACAAATATTATCTTTCAAACAATTTTATTTTTTTAGGAATTTATTTAACTTATTTCTTTTATTTTTTGTTCCTAAAAATGAGATCGTCTTTCTCAACCTTCTCGTGCTCTTCTCATCTTCTGCAAGTATATTTCTGAATTTCATTCCTCTAAATTATAACGGCTCTCTCTCTCTCTCACTAGCCTCTCTCTCTCTCTCTCTCTCGCCTCGCCCTGGTCCACGGCCTTCGGCGCCGTCGCCGACCGTCGGCGCCGACCCGACCCGACCACCGGTCCCTGGTGTCGACCGCCGTCGCCGTCGCCGACCCGACCGCCGGTCACCGACGTACCCTCTCTCTCCCGCGCCCCCGGTCTCCGGCCCCGTCGCCGTCGCCGACCTACGGCGCCGATCTGACCGCCGGTCACCGACGCCGACCCCCGGCACCGACGCCGTCCCCCATTGCCAAACGCC
>NC_061116.1:227598401-227688137 GCF_002878395.1 Capsicum annuum | reverse complement strand
CCTCCTCCGGCGCCGTTACAACAGTGCAACAGTCGAAGCTCGGTCTTTAGCCGCAACCGCCGCTCGGTCGCCAGCAGCCGCAGATCCATCTCAGCAGCGAAATCCCCCGGCAGCAGGTCGACGCGGGGCTTGGTTGCCGGCTTGGTCTACAAGCGAAATCTGGTGACTTCTAACCTTTGCTTATTTCATTCTTCATTCTGCATTCTTTCATTCTTCGTATTATACTAGTAATTGAGTATAGTTTGGTTGCTGGAATATTTCTTTGAATTTGTGTGAGCCTTGTATTACTTGCTGCTGCTTTGCTATTACCATCGTTTATGTCTTTATATCTTTATATTATCTTTATATTCTCTTATACTTTCGTCTAGTTGTGGCTGTGGGCAGTAATGGGTGGATAGGGTCATGTCCGAGGGGGTTGGGGCGAGGGGCCGTGGTGGGGGCGGGGGATGAGGAAAGGGCGGGAGTGGGAGGGAGGCCAAGGTTTGGCCGTGGGGGGAGTAGTGGAGGGCGTGCGGGTAGTGACGGTAGGCTGAGGGTTGGGTCTTGGAATATAGGGACCCTGCAGGGCAAGTCCATAGAGCTTGTGAAGACCCTTAGGAAGAGGAGGATCAACATTGCGTGTGTTCAGGAGACCAAGTGGGTAGGGTCTAAGGCTAGGGATGTGGATGGTTACAAGTTGTGGTATTCTGGGAGCGAGAGGCGTAGGAATGGAGTTGGCATCTTAGTGGATGAAGAGCTTAGAGGTCAGGTAGTAGAGGTGAAGAGGATCAACGATAGGTTGATGACTATTAAGTTGGTCATTCGGGGGTTTACCCTGAACGTGTGTAGTGCCTATGCACCGCAAGTGGGATCGGAGGGGGAGGAGAAGATGCGGTTTTGGGAGGCTTTGGAGGAGGTGGTGAGAGGCGTGCCTAGCTCGGAGAAGATTGTTGTAGCAAGAGATTTCAACGGGCACATCAGGGCGCTACCGGGAGGCTTTGGTGATGTGCATGGTGGTTTTGGTTTTGGGGAGAGAAATGAGGAGGGGGCTACCCTATTGGAGTTTGCGAGGCCCTTTGGGCTGGTGGTGGTGAACTCGGGCTTCCCGAAGAAGGACGAGCACCTGATCACCTTTCGAAGCGCGGTAGCCAGGACCCAGATTGACTTTTTGTTGCTTAGGAAAGGGGATAGGGCATGGTGTAAGGACTGTAAGGTCATCCCGAGTGAGAACCTTTCGACCCAGCATAGGCTCTTGGTTATGGATTTGGGTATAAAGAAGAATAGAAAGAGGAGGAGTAGGGAGTGTAGACCTAGAATTAAGTGGGGCGGCTTGACGCCAGTGAATGCGTGGGAGATAGGGGAGAAGTTGGCGGGAATGGGGGTGTGGGAGTGTAGGGTAGACGTGGATAGTATGTGGGATAGGGCGGCTGGGTGCATCAGGGAGAATGCAAGTGAGGTGTTGGGGGTTTCTAGGGGCCGGGCCGGGCACCATCAGGGGGATTGGTGGTGGAATGAAGAGGTGGAGAAGAAAGTGGGGACCAAGAAAGGGGCGTATGCCAAGTTGGTGGAGAGTAAGGACGAAGAGGAGAAGCGGGTAAACAGGAAAGAGTACAAGCTAGTGAGGAAGGAGGCTAAGTCAGCAGTCACAGCAGCTAAGACGGCCGCCTTTGAGAGCCTGTATGCAGGGTTACAGGGGAAGGGAGGGGAGAAAAAGTTGTTTAGACTCGCTACGGCTAGGGAGAGGAAGGGTCGTGACCTCGATCAGGTGAGGTGCATTAAGGGGAAGGACGGTAGAGTGTTGGTGGAAGACGGCCACATTAAGAATAGATGGCAGTCGTACTTTCATAGGCTCTTGAATGACGAAGGGGATAGAGCTATTGTGTTAGGGGAACTGGAGCACTCAGAGGAGTGTCGGGATTTTAGCTATTGTAGACGTTTTAAGGTAGAAGAGGTTAGACAGGCTGTTCGCAGAATGCGAAGGGGTAGGGCGACGGGGCCGGATGAGATACCGGTCGAGTTTTGGAAGTTTGTTGGAGAGGCTGGTCTTAGGTGGTTGACGGGATTGTTTAATGAAATCTTCAAGACGGCAAAGATGCCTGAGGCTTGGAGGTGGAGCACCATGATACCTCTCTATAAGAATAAGGGGGACATTCAGAGTTACAACAACTATAGGGGGATTAAGTTATTGAGTCACTCTATGAAGATCTGGGAGAGAGTGGTCGAGGTGAGGCTGAGACGGATAGTGTCTATTTCAGAAAACCAGTTTGGATTTATGCCTGGCCGCTCGACGACGGAGGCAATTCACCTGGTACGGAGGTTGGTGGAACAGTATAGGGAGAGGAAGAAGGACCTGCACATGGTGTTTATCGACCTGGAGAAGGCCTACGACAAAGTCCCCAGGGAGGTGCTTTGGAGATGCTTGGAGGTGAGGGGAGTACCGCTGGCATATATCAGAGCAATCAAGGATATGTATGATGGAGCGAAAACTAAGGTGAGGACGGCGGGAGGAGACTCAGAACATTTCACGGTCCGGACAGGGTTGCATCAGGGATCTACTCTTAGTCCCTTTTTGTTTGCAGTGGTGATGGATGTGTTGACGCGGCGTATTCAAGGGGAGGTGCCGTGGTGTATGCTTTTTGCAGACGATGTAGTTCTGATAGATGAGACTCGAGGGGGTGTGAGTGACAAATTAGAGGTGTGGAGGCAAACCCTTGAGTCTAAAGGGTTCGGGGTGAGCAAAAGCAAGACGGAGTATATGGAATGCAAGTTTAATGACGTGAGGCGGGAGAATGGGGTAGTAGTGAAGCTGGAATCACAGGAGGTAGGTAAGAGGGAGAGTTTCAAGTGTCTCGGGTCTGTGATCCAGAGTAACGGTGAGATTGACGAGGATGTCTCGCACCGTATTGGGGCGGGATGGGTGAAGTGGAAGCTCGCGTCGGGGGTGCTGTGTGATAAGAAGGTGCCGCCTAAGCTTGAAGGCAAATTCTACAGGGCGGTAGTCCATCCGGCCATGTTGTATGGAGCGGAGTGTTGGCCAGTTAAGAACTCCCACATCCAAAAGATGAGGGTGGCAGAAATGCGGATGTTGCGCTGGATGTGTGGGCTGACTAGAGGGGATAGAGTTCGGAATGAGAACATCCGGGAGAAGGTTGGTGTGACACCAGTGGAGTGCAAGATGCGGGAAGCCCGATTGAGATGGTTCGGACACGTGAAGAGGAGGGGCATGGATGCCCCGGTCCGTAGGTGTGAGAGGCTAGCGTTGGATGGTTTTAAGCGAGGTAGGGGTAGGCCAAAGAAGTACTGGGGGGAGGTGATTAGGCGAGACATGGAGCAGTTACAGCTCACCGAGGACATGACCCTAGCTAGGAAGGTCTGGAGGACGCGAATCAGGGCAGAGGACTAGGGCCAGTCTGAGTCGCTAGTGTAGGGAACTACTTGGTGGGGGTTTATTCCTGTTAGGAGTCCGTGTCCCATGTTTTATTATGAATCTGTGTGTTTTCCTCTGTTTTAGATTACTTATGGGCGTCGTATTTATGTTATGTAATCTTGTAACCTTGTGCTGTGCTTTACTATGTGTTTGTGTGGTACCGCGTGTCTTGAGCCGGGGGTCTATCGGAAACAGCCTTTCTACTTCTTCAGAGGTAGAGGTATGGACTGCGTACATCCTACCCCCCAGACCCCACCAGGTGGGAATACACTGAGTTTGTTGTTGTTGTTGTTGTTGTTGTTGTTTGTTCCTAAAAATAGGAAATGATGAGTTGCTATTAAATTTTAGGGTGTCACTAATTTATTTCTTTAATTTTCTTATACATAAAAGATTTTACTATGTGTGAATAAATTATTTCTATGTAAAACATACTTTGCATATTTATATATGTGTGTATATGATATATGCCTGGTATAAACTTCATATATAACATACTTTGTATATTTATGTTATAAATATAATACTTTATATAATTATGGGTATAAATATAATACTTTGTGTATAAAGATACCAAGTATTATGATATATAAATGTAACAGTTGCAGTTTAAGGTATAAATTTGTTAAATTGAACATATTTTTTTATGAAAAATATGTATCACCGATTTATATTTTTAACATATATATGGTATAAACTGTTTATATTTAAATAATATAATAAAGATGTACACAATATAATATATATAATTAAATTAAAAATGAGAATAATTTGTGATAGTGGTAAACTAATCTGCTAGATTGCTACAACTTTATTAATTGCATAAATATAGAAAACGATTATCCAATTATTAATTACACGACTATAATTCCTTAAACGTCTGTATCAAAACAAAAAAATTATTATTATTATATTATAGTAATTAGGATCATTAACAGTAAAATAATGTCTTAAATAAAGGAGAAAATTAATGATGAGAGAGAAAAAGAGATATATATTAATTAGGATAGCATTAAATTTGAAATTATAATTATCTTATTCTTTAAAACTGTCATATACATAATATTGAAAAAGTAATGCTATTAAAAATTTAAAAGATTGGGATTATATGTAATAATAATAAATGTTGAAATTAAAATTGAAAAATTGGGAAAACACCAAAAACCTATTTTTCCTTTTTCAGAAAAAAATTTCGAAATTATTTTCCAAATTTTCATGACCAAACACAAAAAGGAAAAAAATTTCATGACCAAACGGGCTCTCAAATTCACTTCAAATAAGCTCAAATTTGAAAAATAAGTTTCATGTGCGATTAACGACAAGTGTAGTAACAATTTTAACAAGGTGAGCAATCATGTCTGAAACACTCATTAAAATTGGCTAAAGTCTCGTGATATTCCATAGTAGCTTCGTCTCATTTTTAACTTGCACTATGTTACTAAACAAAATATTTTTATGTCGTCAGCATGGATTCATGAATAAAAGTCATTTCTCTGAGAGTAAGAACCAATATTCAACCATAAAATTACTCACAACGAGGATTCTATACCACTTAGTTAACCCATTGTTGATCTAAATTGAGTGGAGCTTTGCATTAAATAGAAATGAAAATGAGCACATATATAAAGTAGAGAAGAGTAGAGTCATCACTCAGATCTCAAAATCATCCTAAACATTGAAGTTTAGATGTTCAAGTGATCTCAATGAATGCTCAACTTGAATTTATCCAAGTCCAAATTTTATGATTTAAGAAGAGATTAAATTCACCTGAAAAGAGGCAATTGGCAAACTTTCTAAATAGAAGAACAGGCAATAGCTATGTATTTTAGATGCAAAATTCTCAAACCAATCCCATAATGAGACAACAATCTGATATCCAAAAACATAATTAACCATCAAAAACAAGAATTTCAAACTGCTGAAAGGCTACTCTTCTACACGATAGCATTGGCAGCACTTGCAATCCTAGGCCAAAGATCAGCACACTCTTTCCCAATAGGACCTGTGATAGCAGATCCTACCCAAGACAAAAACAGCACATAATAAGCATAGAATCATCAGCTTGCAAAATTTGATTTCTAGAATAACCCTACTGAATAATCAGGATCCCATCAAATTATGAAAAGATAGTCAAAGGACTTGTTGACCAGAACGACAAATTGCTCAAGCACATTAACAAAGACAGATCAACGCATTTAAATAAAGCTAGTGACAAAACAAACACAAGGTTAAATAAGCGTAATATGGCCTCAAAACAATCTGTGCGAGTAAATATAAGTTACCTTTCATTTCGCCCTTGGGATTCACAATAACACCAGCATTATCTGTATTAGGAAAAAAGGAGCAAAGAATCAGAAGCTAAATTCTAATATATGTTGCAAGATACTTACAAAAGCAGCTCAAACAAATTGCTAATGTGACTTTGCTAAAGAACACAAAAATAACATTTTCTTCAACAACTACAAGTAATCAATACAATATTATATACAAGAGCCGAAAAACATTAATCCAATAAAAAGTGCGTAAGTCATACCCAAGACTCTATTTTCATGCAAAATGATTTCATTTGTTACCTTGAAGTGTATAATGTATCCGTGTAACAGACAAGTTTCCAAACAAAAAGGAAACAATGAATTCCTCACAATCGGCAGAATCTCCTCACAAATGTACCAACTCTTACTCTAGATCATCATTTGCTTCAACTACCACCTAAGACATTGTTCTGATCCTTCAATATTTGGAAATATAACCCAAAACACTATCCATCCTCCTAAAATGTACTTCAACCCTCATAAAATAAACAGAAATAGTTTTATAATTAATTTAACACTCCAAAGCTATGTTGCTCCGACTCTTCGCTAATGTCATCGGGTGTGCGTCGGATACTACAAAAGTAGTGCATTTTCGGAGGATCCGATACAGATGCAACAACATTTTTTGGAGAGCCAGAGCAACTCCGCTCTAAAACATAACTACCAAGGTAAAATGTTTTCAACAGAAACTCGTAGCAAACACACCATAATCTAGTAATATAACTAACAAAACAGTGACAGATTAACACTTGTCTTTTTTTAAATTGAAATACTCATAATTAGAGATCCGATGTATGTAAACATACATAGCTTTATGCTTAATTCAACACACTAAAACTAAGTTGTTCGAACTCTTCTAAATACTTCAAAAGTAGCGCATTTTCAGAGGATCACATACGGGTGCGTTAACATTATTACATGACTATCAAGGTAAAATCCTTTCAACAAAAACTCACAGCAAACACACCATAAACTAGTAGTATTACTCACAAAACAGTGACTGACTAAAAATTATCTTTTTTGAAATGAAGCACTCATATCTAGGCAAACCCAATATGCAACAAAAAAAAAATCAGTCAGTGAATAGCAAATATACCTTCAAAGTACATGAAAACACCATCCTTTCGGCGCCACGGCTTACGCTGACGAACAATGACAGCAGGCATAACCTTTTTCCTGAGATCAGGTTTCCCCTTCTTTACTGTAGCCATAACCATATCACCCACACAGGCTGATGGCAACCTGTTAAGCCTTGCACCAATACCTTTCACTGAAATGATGTACAAGTTCTTTGCTCCGGTGTTGTCGGCGCAGTTGACGGTAGCTGCCACCGGTAAACCCAGTGACATCCTGAATTTGTTCCCCGCGGAACCTCCACGACCTACAGGTACATTTACAGAAATTGAATCATAATTAAGATTAAGATTAAATTAAGCAATAATTGGAGAATTGATAGTTGTTATACCTCTCTTCGACATTGTAGCCGGCCTTGCTCAGCTGCTCCTCTCTAGCTCCAAAACCCTAACAATGAGAGGAATGGTAGCTGGATTTAGGATTTTATATGCAGGTTATGTTACTGGGCTTTGGTCCTATGATTGTCTGAAGCTTGTTAGGCCCATTTGTGATTGAAAATCAGGCCTGTTTTATGGTCCAATGTAGGAATATTTTGATTTTTCTTCTTTCACCTTTTACTTTCAACATATAATAAATACTGAAAATTATTAACTAATATTATGCTATTCCTTAAATTCTGAATGTGTATATATAGATACTTAAACTATCATAAAATTGAGCAAATATATGCATGTATTTTACGTGACAAATCTCATATGTATTCAACGCTATATATTAATTTTTAAACATAGTTATTCACAAAATGTGGCATGAGACATCTGTCAGCGATGAGAATCTTATATCCGAGCGAGAGTTCAGATTAGTCCGACTCATCTTGATTCGATTCAAACAAATCTTATTGAATAAATTAATTCATTGTTGTATGCTTTACTTCTTAGTCAATTTATTTCTAATCGAACTCATCGTGCTTCCTCTTGACTACTCTTGAAATATAATGAAAAGATTTTTCTTATGGTGAAGAGCAGGGAGTAGGGGTGGCATGGTACGGTACGGTATTTTAAATTTCAGTGCGGTAATTTCGATTTTTGGTATCTAAAAGAACAATATCATTATCATACTAAATTAGTTCGGTATTTTTAAATTTGATTTTGATATTTTACGGTATGGTAATTCGGTAACCATACTTCATTTGATTTCTAATTACATATATTCATATAAAAAAATTATAACTTTAAATTTTAAAAACGTCTCAATCATTTCAGTAGTGATATTTGATTGACTTTCGAAATTATTTCAGTGTCGCTTAAATTGAATATATAAAATATTAAAAATTACAATAATTAAAAAATTAAATTACTTTTAAAATATAAATTAATTATCAATATCACAAAAGTTTGAACAAGAAGAATATTATAAACTACAATAGCAAACAACTTAAAATAGTACTCTCTCCATTTAAGAAAGAATGATCCACTTTCTTTTTTAGTCCCTTTCAAAATGAATGATCTCTTTCATTTTTTAATAATACTTTAATTTCAACTTTCAACATGACATATTTAGGACCATAAGATTAAAGGACATTTTGGTACATTTGACATAATTTTAATTTAAAGCCACAAGATTCAAAAGTATTCTTTATTTTCTTAAACTTTGTGTCAAATCAAAATAAGTTATTTTTTTTTTAAACGGAGGAAGTAAATTACAATGTCGAAAAAACATTATAGATTATAATAAGTAACAACTTAAAAAGTCTTAAAACATATTAAAAATATAATTAATTATCAAATTTTATCCTAGTATATATCCAAACATCAAATAACGCTATGCATGTATAATAACAGCTTCATCCCCTCCAAATTTCCTTAAAACTTGTGTAACACCAGAAAAACAACAAAAATGTACTCTACTCATGTCTCCTCCTCCTTTATCTCCATTCATTTTCCTCCATCAATCTCAAAAAATCACAAACACACTAAAATTCATCGTTCTAAGCTACACACATCAACTCCAAAAATGTCACTTAACCAAAACCCAAACACCACCAGTACTGCTAATCTCATTAACACAGTAACCAAACTCCTATGGGGTCAATCACTCCCACCACAGCTCCTCATCTCCACCGTCCGTTCTTCCTGGTCCGCCACGTGGCAGCTCATGATGTCCCAGCTCGCTCCATCCGACCCTTCCGGATCCTACACCCGACCCGCTTCTCAATTTCGCCTGTACGAATCGAATTCCCCTCCAAACAACCTCCACCTTTACGTGGGCCTTCCCTGCCCATGGGCCCACAGAACTCTAATGGTCCGAGCTCTGAAAGGTCTGGAAACTTCTATACCCGTTTCAATTGCTTCACCCGGAATTGACGGCTCATGGGAGTTTCGGGTTTGGCCCGACCCGGCTAAGGAGAAGGTCGTTCCCGGTCTGGATATAGCTAATGGGTGTAAAACACTGAGAGAGGTTTATAATCTGAGACGTGGAGGTTATAGTGGTAGATCGACTGTACCGATGTTGTGGGACGTAGAGAAGAAGGAAGTTTTATGTAACGAGAGTTATGATATTATTGAATTTTTCAATTCGGGTTTGAATGGAATTGCAGGGAATCCTGAATTGAACCTTTCACCACCTGCATTGAAAGAAGAGATTCGGAAGTGGAACGATATAATCTATCCAAACATTAATAATGGCGTGTACAGGTACTTTGCTTCGTTTCGTTTTAATTTATGTGATAGTGGCAAAAGTATAGATGTAATGGATAAAAAGTTAGTGTGTAATTTTGGAAAAAGGAGTATACTAGTACTTTTTATTTTACCTGCACTTCAGTTAATCTGTATCGAGTAATATTCTACGACCTACAAGCAAAAGTACTGGCTGACTTTGCTTTACCAAGATTGGTTGAATTAACTCGCATTGAATGTTGAGTATACTCTGCTCTGTTGTAAATTTTTTCTTAGCGATATTAGGAAATCTCATTACTGTTGCTCGCAATTTGATGTATGAATTCCGAAGAAGAGGGGGCTCTCTATTCTGAAGATAATAAAGTAGTGTGCCTTTCTTACGTTCATGTAGGTGTGGATTTGCACAAAGTCAAGAAGCATACGATAAGGCAGCAGAAGTATTGTTCAGAACACTGGAAATGTTGGAGGATCATTTGGGGGGTTCAAGGTACTTGTGTGGGGATGTTTTGACACTTGCAGATGTGTGTTTGTTCACTACTTTGATTCGATTCGATCTGGTCTATAATGTCCTGTTCAAATGCACCAAGAGGAAGCTCATTGAATTCACCAACCTCCATGGATATCTCAGAGACATTTATCAGGTACTTAAATTCCGTTCTCGCGTGTGTTTGATGTAGGAAAAGGAGCAGAATAGGATAAAGAAAGAGACTATACAAATCGGAGTATCCCATTTATAGTAAATTTAAACATTTTTCACTTACATATGATAAATAGTAAAATGGTTTGGTGATTTTGCTAATGAAGTGCTGCAAATCCAAGATAACCCAAGGGTGTGGCCTACGATCAATGAAGTAAATGACAACGATAGGAGAATAGAGGCTAGGTCCCTACAAAGACATTTCATCAGCTCTAGTCGTTGTAGCCAAAGTTATTCAATCTCAGTATCTATGCCGGGGAGTAATAGTAGGTTAATTGTTGCTCGTAAACTGCTCCAAATGTTGTCATCGTTTTGCAAAAAACTACTTATCAAAAAGAAAGTACTTGATCATTTGAACTAATGATGACAAGTCACATATGCTTAAGAAGTGTTTTACTGTTGAGCAGATACCGAAGGTTGCGGAAACTTGCAATATGGGACAAATAATGGAAGGTTACTACAAGATTCTATTCCCATTGAATCCAGGGGGCATTAATCCCATTATGCCTAGTGGTTGTGAGGATGAAGTGCTCTCAAAGCCTCATAATAGAGACTCCTTGTCATTGGATTCAAAAGTTGTGCAACACTCTGTTTCTTGAATTCAAAGGCGAAGACATCACACATTCTGTTATCGATTTTGTGTATGCGTATATACTTATTTGTATGTACAATTGTATATATAGAGTTCGAGTGCACTTCTTGTCGACGTACTACATCTTCCATTGCGTTCTGCCTCTGCCTTGGAGGCATGTAAAAAAAGATATGGATGCAATGTTTCCGTAGCTCTGTAACCAAATGAACAAGATATTGACGAATTGTTCACACGTGAAATCGAAATTATGGTCTATCCTACAAAAAGGGAAAAGAAAGAGTATGGATTATTCAAGAATCAGGTTGATTTTCTTTACATACAGGTAAGTCGGATGAACCAAGTGAAGTTCTTGTGTTGCCATTCAGTATGGAAGTTTTTGTCGATGAGCAAAATGAAAATGGCAGCATGATTAATTTCAATTTATAGAGACAAATAATGCGGACAGCTATAATGGAAAGAACTTGGCAAGCTGCAATTATGTAGGCATAAGAATGAGAGGGCAAAAACTAACGTTGTGTGTCCTCAAGCTTAACGCATGGCCAAGGCCAAGACCATATATTGCAATGGTGGGCAACATAAGCCAAGTTCTCCGGCAGCTAGTCAAATGTACTGAAAGATCCTAACATACAACAAGAAGGGAGCAAATCTAAGGCTTATTTGCCATATGATCTGCAAATACAACCATCTTAGCCCTTGTGCAGTGTATACAAGTACACAAGTTCACCAGAACCCTTCAAAGATTCTAGATAATCACGGAGCCTTCGAACTTCCAGTCATAACAGCTTTCTGGATATCACCCAAGGCCAGAAATCAGCCATAAGTTACTCGGAAATAATCACCATCCTCTCCTTGGTCTGAGTCCTGCAGGATAGCATGACACTTGAGAGCATGAAATTTGACTAGGATTATGAATGTATGACCACTTAGTTGATCGAATACTGAAAATAATAGCTTAGGCTGATTGAAGATAAATATTCTTTAGTTAACAATGGTGTCCAACTAGCAAAGCAAGATGGAAACTTTGATTTGCAAATCCAAACTGTTAACAACGATAGATAAACCGTATGCTCTGGAAAAATACTTACTTCTTGGACGTTTCATTCGGCAGAACTTGCTAGCACACTGGCACTTAAATGCTTTTACTGGATGTTCATGGTCATCAAAATCAATACCATAATCCTGCAAGAACCAATCCAATGTTAGTCCAGAAAATATAGTCAAATACCCAAAAGAAGCGCCGTGGAATCAAGGCATGATCATCCTTCCAAAAACTAGATATGTTATAAATGTTGACACACCATGACTTATTTACTTATCTTTCATGTCACATCAGCAGAGTTTGACAGAGTCAACCTCTTGACTACTATCTTTTCTCTGTAGAACTTCATTGAACTGGTATAATCATTGAACATGTTGATATAAAACGCTTATTCTATTTCTCGAGGAGTATTACTATTGACCATCTTATTTTCATACACGTGGCTTGTTTAAACTACGAGTAATTTAGGATTTTCTAAAAAAATAGTAAGATAAAAAATAGAAAGATTGTATCCAAGAAACTAATTCAGTTAATTTAACTTTCGGCACCAACACTCAAATTAACAGTTTAATGATGAAGGCAGAGTATTAATTACAGTTCCAAATAAAACATAATGAATATAGAAATTTCATATAGCAGACCCCAATTAGTTTGAGGTTAAGGGTAACATACTCCAGTACTCATAATGGATGAAACTGTATTTTTCTAAGTCAAGATGGACGATCCATAATAACTAATCTAATAATTTCCAAATACCTAACTGACAGATATCCCTTTTTTTGTCAATTCTTGGCGGTTCTCTTTATATCAAGCTACACCATACAGGATAAATCACATTATTTAGAGTAGAAGTACTCACAGTTGAGAAGAATCTATCCATCTTAGGCTTTTTCTTAATAAGAAACATGGGTTTATTCTTCTCTTTCTGTTTTCTCTTGCGGAGAGGGGTTGGCCAAGTCATTTTGTTATTTCTACTACAAACTTGCGGAGAGGGGTTGGCCAAGTCATTTTGTTATTTCTACTACAAACCATGACAATCTCTTGCAGACAACTTTTATTTAGGTAAATAAGCTGCCCACAACGGAGAACCTCATCACAAACCCAGCTCATGAGGGCAACATAAAGAATGTAGCTGAAATCCATTGAACTTACACGATATTTTGCATATTTATTTAATGAAATTGGCAACATTATTTCTACAGAAACAACCATGTTCAGATATAAATTGAAATTCTATGCATTTCTCTCTCTCTCTCTCTGTATATGTGTGTGTGTACAAAGAGAGAGAATTTATATATAGATATTATTGAATAGACAGATTTCTTTAAAGCAAAGGATAAAAGGGCAGCACAATACAATGAGCATGAGTGAACCAGATAAACCCTACTCACCCAAGTTAGCTCTTCCAATGCCTTAACCTTTCTTGTGGTGAAAAAGGCAAGCTGCATCAAGAAACACACAAGATATCTCAAAAAAACGTTAGTATGAAGATCTAGGAATACAGAATATTGAGGACTACGTGAAAATTCAGAAGCACAATGTTCCTTACATGATAGTAGTGGTGATCTGGAGTCTCTATTTCTACTGGTATTTCAACCATATTTGAATCATAACATCTGGACAGGAACAAAATAAAAAATATCAAACTGACACAGTTTAATAACATATTTACACGTGATGCCAAATATCTAATATATATATTTCTTTTGAACATTGGTAAATTGCCAAATATCTAATATATAATGCATAGCTTTCTTTTTGGTTAAAGTTTCCTTTCATTCTTTTGTTTCTCCCTCAATTTCTTCTTTTACTTTACAAAAGGGGAGTGAGAAACAAAGTGGATGCTGACAATGTATTATCATGCAAATTTCTAGGCACACAAATATGTATGGTAGCTTTAGAAATAGAGTAGTTAAAGGTGGCTAGATTCAGGAATATGAAAAAGAAAATGTGAGCAGAATTCATCACAAATGATCTGAAACTTTTATGCCGACTGAACATGGATATTCAAGTAGCGGTTTTGCGTCTTTTGCAATATGAATCATCAAATAACCAAGAAAAGAAAAAAGCTCTTCATCAGCAGTTGTGAAGTTAAAATTAAGAAAAGATCCAGAGTAACTTAAGTACGTACCACCTGATAGCTGAACCACTAGTTAAAGTACATCACTTATAACTCCTAAGAGTACCAAGTAGATAAAAAAAATTGGTGCAAACCTGACATCCAAAAGGAAGTAGGTAGGGGGAGAAAATCTGCAAGAAGACAGTTTAAACCTGAGATCCTACTATGTAAACATACCTGTGATTGATAAACCTGGCTACATTCCCGAAAAATGTCGCATCCAAACAAAGGGCATCGTCATCCTTTAAGACACCCTCTGAACCCCAGTCAGCATCAAGTAGCACGGGATAAGAATGTTCCTCTCTATTGGGGCTTTGTGAAACACGATCAAAAAGTTCTGCATTGGTAAGAACTTCTCCAACATACTCACAAATAAAAGCACCCCTTGGAAGATCCTCAAGGGTACGTAAGCCCCATCCTTTCCCATCAGGAGTCATAAACACCTGAAATAAGTAAAACCAACAAAAAAGCTAGATGAAGTTAATACTGGATATCAAAAATTGTTTTAGTAGTAATTGCTAAGAAAAGAAAGTGATTCCTAAGAAGCTCAAAAAGAAAGCAAATAAAGCAAAAGTGTGCCTCAGAATGTAATGCATGAGTTACTATTGCAATCAGGCACATTACCAAAGACCATTGCAATTGCAACCGCAACCACAAAACCATTGCAACCGCAACCACAAAATCTTACCTGTAACTTGCGGCTAATACCTCGCTGTACTACACGATTCCCACACTGTTTATCACAGCCACATTTCCACCAACACTCTTTGATGAAGTTCCTCACTAGATGACCTTTACAAGGTTCTATAAAATCCTCATTTTTCGATCTTTCCAATGGGCATTCTTTGCAGAAGAATTGGCAGTGCTTCTTGGCGTCACGATTCATAGAAATGCTCTCTTTAAGAAGCTCCTCTTTAACAAGACCTTCTTTTGTATATGCAAAATCACCACCAGATTCATATGCGCATGCACAAGGTGTGGACAGTGACAAACAATCACCAGAGCAAGCTGAACAACTGTTGTCATCTCCAATACGAGCCAGAGAGAAGTTCAGATATGCATTCTGGAAAACCACATTATGAGCTATGTAGTTAAAGGATGGAGGACTTTTATCATTAACTTCATTCACCAATGAAATCATAACCTGCTCTTGCCCCTTGGTTATATCTCTAACAATACAAGAACCTGTTTCATCTTGAGTTGATTCACACGGAGCCACTGGACTTTGAGAAGTAACATGTTCAAGAATATCCTGATCATTTTCTGGAGCACTACCACAGTTCTCCACAGATGCTATTTGGTCAGTTGAGGCGCCGTTGTTGTGAGTGTTACGAGGAGGAGGGAGTCGTGATTTCTCTGGTTGAGCCTTCCCAGCATCAAGTTCTAAATTTTTAGATCCACACAGAGCCGCTGGATTCTCAGAAGTAACATGTTCAAGAATATTCGGATCAGTTTCTGGAGCACTACCACAGTTCTCCACAGATGCTATTTGACCAGTTGAGGCGCTGCTGGTGTGACCATTACAAAGAGGAGATATATGTGACTTCTCCAGCTGGTCCTCCCCAGAATCAAGTTCTAAATTTACAGATCCATTTGAAGAAACTACGGCCATGCTTCTATAACCAATGTCATTTTCTGCATCCACATTTGCAGTCTCTAGCAATTCATGATTGTACTGAGTTCCCAGTTCCAAAAAGCACTCACACATGTCTTTCATCAGCTTCGGCACAGAAAATTTTGGGTCCAGGACTTTGAATGGTTTAAGACATTTATCCTCCACCAACTTCAGAACAGCCTCTAGACTAGGCAAATGGAAGTCTGATCTACCAAGAGCAGCCTCACAATCTATAGAGACTTTAACCTCTCCAAAAGTTGAGGAGGCAATATCTATGTTAGAATAACACACATTCTGCGCTTTTACTAGTCCATGACTTGTTGCCAGTCCATTTGAAGAAGTTGGAATGTCCTTATTTGCTTCTCTTCCGCGTCTCAGTTCTGCTGCTGAGGTTTCAGAAGTTTCTGGCTGCTTTCTCGAGGCATTACTATTTGAAGAACCTTTGTTGTTTGATGGCTCTACATAATCCAAACAATGACTTTTAGAAAGGAGAACAGTAGCTAAGATATTACCAGGAAACTTCCCAAGAGACATCCACTACAGACAAATATAAGATTTTGGAAATTTGACTGAAATGGAGTTTAAGAAATAGAGGAACTTTAACGCAAAAGCTTAATATGTATGAAGTACAAAAGTACCCTTGTAGTAGGGTCCACACACATCAACATCAACGAACGTTAAGAGCAAAATGGGCAGTAAGTATTAGGAGTTCTTGAATATAGAAAGGTGTCAATATTTTTTAGACTGAGCTACTCAGTCTTCCAGACCTGAAACATTAGCTGATAGAGTAAGAACTTGCCGAATACAAAGGTATCATTCCAGAAAATAAATTAGTAAACCATTCCAGAGATGTCATGTATTGATCCTAGCTCCTCAAAAGAGAAAATCACTAGCTGTACTTGCTGCAGAAAATTTAAACTAATATGAAGAACTTAAACTAAGAGATGATAAGGACCAACATCCAGCTGTTTGAGATAATACATACCAGGGTGAATAATAGCAAGAGGAACCTCAAATTGTGGCATATCAACAGTATATGGTTCATCCTTAGGTTTGATGATAGCATGAGAACCCAACATTTTGACGTCAGATTTAGTCTTCAGCTCTTTGAGGTTTGAAGCATGAGAAGCTTTCCCAAGGACTAAACCTTTCTTCTTGGACTTGATTTGAGGTATCTGACTTCCCCTCCCTTTGAGATGATTCTTCAAAGAATTAGCATTATTTTCCAATCTGTCAGCACTATTAGGCGAGACTGGTTGCTTCCCTTTGTTTCTAACATATGTCAGACATGGGGCAGACTCGGACTCAGCTGCTGCACTTCTATTATTCAGCTGAGGTTCTTGTGAACAACCCTGGGAATTAGTTCCAGATAGTTCATCTTGCTCCTCCACTTCCTTGAATGAAGTCCCAGCTGAAACAGCACGAGAATTGTTGTTAGCAGAAGATGAAGCTTGAACTTCTTGATGTCTTAATCGCGACCTCTTTAAGGGTCTTTCAGGCTCCTCATCCACTGCTTCTTCCTCCAAATCCTCCTCTTGCTAGAAACATGACAAGGCACCAAGATAAGGTAAAGGGAAATGAGAGAAGACACCAATAAGCATCAATATATAAAACACAGGGAACCAAAATATTACTTGTACTTCAGTATTCTCAGGCTTCTTACTTTCTGTTGCCTGCAAAAATGATGCAAACGACAAAAAAATCAATCCATATCACACAATAAAAATGCTTTGTATAGAAAAGGAATGGAATTTCAGGGTAGAATAGAAATGTGTGAGAAAGCGAAGAGAAAAAAGGATAGGTTGAACCTCTGACTCCTCTTTCTCAAATATAGCATCTGCAAGTGCTCTATAATTCTCTGCTTCAATAAGCTCCCAGTTCTTGTTGTACAATTTTACAAGACTCTTTAAGATTGGCTTCACCTTTTCTTGGGAGATTCCAATATCTTTCATAGCACGAAATGCTTTCGCAACTCTTGGATTGCTCGGCATTTTTTTTTCTTTTTGTGGATTTAATAGCAACTTCCAAATCGATCAGTGAACCTACATCATACCAGACTACATGTGAGTGGAACATTAACAAAATTCTAACAAAGGAATTCAAACTCAAAATATAATCTAGGCTGTTGTACAAACAGGAAAATGAGGATAACTGCTCAGACTTAATTTACTTTAGTGTTTTGTTTTTTTAATTATCTTTGTCATGACAATAGAATTTGAATTACATAGACCCACACTCTCCTGTTTTACCTTGGTGACTCAGCATAAGGAAACATGACTCGGAGACGGGGACAATAAAATGGAGGTAATATATACAGAACGGGAAGTGAAAGAAACTGCACCTGTTCATTGATAAACTGTAATAAGTGAAACATATGCAGTACCATGACAATCACGTCCAAAAAGCATAATGCATCCCTCGTCCAAAAGCAAATATGCAGCTTTAAAACTTTCACTAAGATTAGTGACAAACTTTCTTAAAGAAGATTTCTGATTTCCTATTCCTAATCACTAAAATATTCACCTATACTGTCTGCATCATAATCATAGGCAGTTTGCCACCAACTTCTGTATCTCTTCAAGAAAGACTAACAAAACAAAACCTTTTCTCCATAACGTCGGACCAAGTAGTAAAACATCATCAAGATTCAATCATTACATCGAAACACACACCTTAACGCTTATCGTTCTAAGCGCCACCTAAACAATGTGTCCACTTTGTGTTGTACCTAACTTCAGGGTTTCAGTACACCTCAACCAAGCCTTTATAGAACTGCCCAAATATACTGCACCATCAGCAACCAACCGTTAGATTTCAAGATATGATACAAATAATTATCTGAAATTTTCTAGCAATAGACCGTGACTTTTCATTTATTTTTTTAATCCGTCAAGTTATATCACATCACCAGCTTGTTTTTTTCTTTCTTTCTTTAAAAGGGCAGCCTAGTCCACTAAAGCTAAAGCTCCCGCTATGTGCGGGAGAAGGGAAGAGCCGGACCACAAGGGTCTATCGTACGCAGCCTTATGCTGCATTTCTGCAAGAGGCTGTTTCCACGGCTTGAACCGGTGACCTCTTTCTTTCTTTATTTATTTATTAATTTTAATGATAAATCTAAACCAATTTGTAGAGACACACTTATTTTTTTTTTTCTTTTTTCTTTTTAGAAAGGGAATTCATGTAAACAATCAAAGAACAAAAAATGAAGATTTAAGGAAGAACTACAACAGCTCAGTCATACAGATAAACCTCAGCAAACAGCAAACTTTATTACTACTAAATTTGTTATATCAACCAAGAACAAAAAATGTATACTAACTTCAAAGAAAGATCAACATTTTAGTGAGTCACTTAAAAAGATTAACACATAAACATCAAGAAACTTGAGAAATAAATTTTAACAAATAAGCATTCCTAATTACTTAAACTTTCATGTGCCATGCAGCAATTAATCAAAGCAAACGGGTCCACTTCGACCCATGACCCATAACCCAGACCCACACAACTCAGGTTTTGTAATTAATCATCTACATTTTCAAAATAAAAATTTTAATTTTTACTGTAACATCCAAATTAGTAGTACACCATAACTACCAGCCATTTTCATTGTTCACGCCCATTTTTTTTTTGAAAAAAAAAAAAACGATGATATCGAAGTTGAAAATCCTCTTCGGTAAAGCGGATATCAAACACGGCATTGTATTCCAGTACACGGAAATTAGTGTTTTCCTTTTTACCTACCCTATAAAAATCAATTTTTTAAAAATGAAGGTATTTTTCGTCAAATCAGAGAAAAAAATAAAAATAAAAATTGTGAGATTAAAAACTTGAAAAAAAAAAAAAAGAAAGAAAAAGAAGAAACGTACAATTCGATTTTCCTTTAGAGAATTTGAGAAAAAAAATAGTAGATGAATTTTGTTGCAAAGAACTGAGTGGAGCAATTTTGGCAGATGAGAGGGAGAATTGGGGCTCAAAGTGTTTATATATTTGGGCCTTGCTAATAAGGGCTTGGGCTTGGGCCTGCTTTGAAGAACCCCTTTTGTGCGATGTGAAACGTGGCAAATATTTAGGCTACAATTACAATTTTAAAATTTGGTTAATTAGAGCTACAACATTACTTTTTATTATTACACAATATCCTAAATCACAACATTGATTCCAAATATTTCATTTTTGTAATTTCTATCTGCAATTCATATACATAACTCTATCTTTCCGTTTATAGGCTTTTCTTTGCCGTAGAAAGTGTCTACAATTAAAGAATTACATTCAAGAGATTATTAAGTTTGAATTTACTACCATGTTTGGATCAAACTGTTCATCATCATTTTTCTACTTACTCACAAACTCCATTAGCGATCTTCTCCATTCAAAGATTTCCTTCACTTTGAATCCCCAAAATTCAATCTTTTCAAACTCTATACTCACAATTTCACTATTTTAACGAAACTGAAAAATTTCATCTTGAAGCAAAACTCTAGCGACGGTGGTTTTTGCCTCTTCTCCCTAAAATTGACACTCCTTCAACCCTAGAGATTCACTCAAAAACTCCTTAAATTTGCATTTCTTCATTCTTTACACTTTATACTTTCATCAATTCCGTCTCCGCCTCACCCTTTTTTGTTGTATCAATCATTAATTTTGATAAAAACAAGATTTGAAAATTTCCTGCTAAGATGAATAATTTAAGTTAAGTTGTTGGTAGAAACTAGAAAAAAGGTCATTGACGAATCTTCAATGAAAGGAAAAAAAAAAAAAGAAACATCATGATCCCGTCTTTGGTTCCCAAAACTGTTCTGAAGCAGTTTATTTTGCTTAACTTTTGTATTCATATTCATAGCTACAAAACATCAGTGTTGTTACTTTAACCTGATACATATCGTGGCTATGTATATGTTGGGGGCAATCGTTCAAGATTTGTTGTTACTTTATCTCATATACATGACATTATAATGTATATCAGTATATGAGTCCATGTACTTTAGATTTGTTATGTATATGCGGCGAACACAAACACTGATGGATTATTTATTTCAATATACAGAGTTATGTATATGTTATGCATTAACAACATTATAGATAACACAGTTATGTATATCAACCCATATACATAATTTTGTTATGTAAATGTGTTGAAACAGACACTATTGGACTATTGCATTTCAGAACATATACATTACAAAATTATATAGATATTATGTATTAACAATATTATACGTATCACAATTATGTATATAACTTTGTTAGACAAATTGAGCTGTGTTTATTCCAGCCTATACACATAGCATTTTTTTGTCTGAAAGAATATTAGGTATGAATATTAAGCATTATTTTATGTTTTCAAGTTTTGAAAGAATTTGATTAAGTTTTGTTGCATATTAAACTAATAGTAGTTTGCAATGTATATTATCATATGGGATGCAATTCAGATGTAATTACCGAAATCAATTCAAGATTCCTCTATCTCTAATTCCGATCTTTGAAATTTGATCTTTGAAATTGATTTGATATTTCAAAATTTTGACATTGAAAACTGTTACTGAATTTAAAATCATTAATCACAATTCACAAAGTAATGTTAATTGTGTTATGTATTTAAGACAAATATTTTATTTTCTTAATTATTGTTAAATCAGTTAGTTCAGATACATAAGTAGTAATGTATATCGGCGTGCAGTTATATATATATATATGTGTGTGTGTGTGTGTGTATAAAATTAAAATTCGGGAGAGAGAAAAATTAAATAAGAAAATTGAAAGAGAGGATAATTAAGGAGCAAATTAGTGAAATTTATGTTATTTGCTCTTAAATTTTTTATAAAATGTAGTTACGTTTTGAATTTTGTAGCAAATATATAAGACATAGGTGTATTGATATATTATGCACCGATATAGCATTTTCGTGCATTTTGAGCTGAGCTGATATAGGATGTATTGATATAATTTTTTTTGTTCGTTTTCGACTGATATAAACATTAAAATAACCTTTTTCACGTATTTTTCAGCTGATATAATGTGCATTGATATTCAACTAATACAACTAATACACTCAACTCTCTCTCTCTCTCCTGATACAATTACATTCTATTTATGATTTTTTACAATCAAACTAATGAGCTTTATTCACAAGCTGGTTATTTTGGATCAACAAGATTCTTTATTTGTATTATAAGTTGGAGAGAAATTTTTTCCTATCGTAAACTTTTTATAATACGAAGTGAATTATTTAAAAACGGCATGTTGTTAGTTTTAGGCTTTTAGCATACTTCTCTATTAATATGATTTTTTTTTTCCTATTGTTGGGTACTATGTAGTTTTGATGATTGACAAACTCCCACATGAATGAAACATGTTACTTGAGTTGGTCCACGCATAGGAAAGCACATGAATGAAACATGTTACTTGAGTTGGTCCACGCATAGGAAAGCAGATTTTCAATTTCACTGATAGATGCAAAAGAGATTGTTTAAAGTCAGGAACGAATAAACAAGCCTAATTCTGATATACTCAAGTTACTGATCATGTGGGGAATAAAACAAGTTGAATTTGATTCAAACACTTGATGATAAGGAAAAACAAGTTGAGTTGAAAAAGGAGTCCTATGTGAAGGAGTTTCACTTCTAAGCATATCCTTAAGAGTCCAATGTGTGGAAGGAGAAAGATTCTGAAAATTGAAGAATTTAAAAGAGTTGGAGTTTTACTGCAACACTAAGGAGACAAGAGTTGGAATTGAAGAAGGAGTCTCACTCGAAGTAGAACTCTATGCAATGAGAGTTCTAATTAAAGTAGGAGTTTGAAATAAAGAATGACTATTTGAAGAGTTGTGCTTAAATAGAAGATGCAGCAGCCAGAATAATTTACGCACTTAAAAAAGTAGAAAAGCTCAATCGACAGATTGACTTCACGAAGTGCTCCTCAATCACTGAAGAAACACGTTGAAGAATCTGGTCCTCAGTACAGAATCCAGCTAAGAGTTTTAGCTGTGATTTTTAGATTTGTTCATTGTGTTTGAGCTATTCATGTAATATTAGTTTCAGTGTGTTATAAACTGAATTAGGAGCTAGTCTTCGAGTTAGGAAAAACTCAGAGACTTTAGGAACACATACCTTGGGAGCTGTGTGTAGTTAGGAATTAGAGTTTATAATTCCTAGTTATTGAGTTATAGGGATTAGAGTTTATTATTCCTATTTGTTGAGTTATAGGAATTAGAGTTTATAATCCTATTTGTTGGTTATAAGAGTTTTGTAATCAGTCGTTGTTGAGGCTCAGAGTTTCTTAGTGAAGTTGGGGTTAAATCCTGTAGAGATGCAGGTCGTGGTTTTTTACACCTTTTGAGCCGGGTGTTTTTCACGTAAAAATCATTGTGCTCTTTACTTTCTATTTTACTGCTTCCTTGAAACACATCAGTGGAACAGGTTAGGCAATCCGTTCCATCGATAAGTAACAGTTGGACGAAAATAAGATAATCAGTAGGGCACGAACTCTTAACACTTTTTTATAATATGAAGTGAACTATTCCGAGACCGCATATTGTTAGTTTTAGCATACTTTCCTATTAATATCACATTCGTATTAGAAGTTGGAGAGAAAATTTTTCCTATAGTAAACTTTTTTATAATATGAAGGTGAATTATTCAAAGACTGCATGTTGTTAGTTTCAGCATACTTCCTATTAATATCACATTCGTCTTATAAGTTGGAGAGAATTTTTCCTATAGTAAACTTTTTTTTTATAATATGAAGTGATTATTCAAAGACTGGTTATTAGTTTTAGCATACTTCCTATTAATATCACATTCGTATTATAAGTTGGAGATAAAAATTTCCCTATAATAAATTTTTTTATAATACGAGGTGAATTAATCAAATACTGCATTTTGTTAATATTAGCGTACTTTCCTATGTTAATATCACATCGTGTGTAAGAAATTTGGAAATTAAAGATCGCCGTGGCCAACTTATCTATGACAGTTTTCTTCCCTTTGTTATCTACATGTGATACTTGCATCATTTGTGGGGATGTTAATGTAATCATTTATGATATAGCCAACTCTTAAATTTGTCAAATGCACGAACAAAAATAAATTAGCAAGAGCAAAATTTATTTAAATATTAATACAACTTATTTAATTGAGCATTTTGACATATGATATAGTGTTAAAAGGAATAGTTAACTTAATCACATAAAATATATCACTTCTTTTACTAATACATACCAATCTTAATTAGAGCAAACTTGAGGTTTACAATTTATTGAGACTAATGTGTATAATTAAAAAAATGACATATTTTAAGTAGATAATTTATCTATATAATGAGCGCGTGAGAATGTGTGCAAAAAAGCTAAAGTTTTTGTCAAACGTATATAATAGCAACACTTTATCATGTATTCACGTGTTCAATTAAAACAAGTTATAGTTGGAGTGTCTAATAAGAACCACACTACATTAGAATTATGATCTTTGGTTGAAAATGTTGTTGCTTATATATGTGATGCCAATACAACGAAAAGTCTAAAACAGAAGGCAGACATGGGAGTTTCTCACTGCTCACTAGCAGACACTATCCATGGTACCTGGGCAGTACACCCCCAATGTCATCATCACTAATTTTATACGTACCCTTCTGTCTGTTCATTGCCAACTAGCACTACCACAAACCCAATTAAAAATTGGTACTTCAATATTTGTCTGCAACAAAATTCTTTTTCATTGTATACTTTGTTTTCTCTCTTAATCTAGTTTTCTCAAGTATGAATGTGGAAGGAAAGTCTTGGAGTAACTGGTAAAGTTGCTGCCATGTAACCAAAGTCTCTGACAGAAATGCAAGGTAAGATTGCGTACGATACACCCTTGTGGTGGAGCCCTTTTTCGGACACCGCACATAGCGGTAGCTTTAGTTCACCGGACTGCTTCTTTTTGAAGTATGAATGTGTGATTTGTCTTGCCGCTTGTGGTATACTGATTGTCAAGTGAGTGAGAAACAATATTCTATTGACAACTAGTAGTACAAAAAGCCTGTTTAATTACCCATTAATAAAGATCTTAGTTTAAGCATTTAATAGTACTGTGGACTAACGATTCCAAGTAAAAAATATGGGGGATCATAACTTAAATTCTAATCGACACAAAAAATGCTAGTTGTTTTCGTTGTATCTGCTTAAACAAAGTTAATTAGTTTATCCTCTAACATCAAACTCGTATGGATTAATAATATCAAATTGTCATTCTTCCTTTCGAAGGAGTTAAAAAAGTACTTAGTACAACGATAACTCTTCTTGCCTTACATATGTTTAACATTTTTTTTTCTATGATTCAACAAGGACAAACTAAAGTTCCAACTAGATATTATTAAGAACCCTTTCGCATTTAAAAGAAAATTGATTCTCGCTGTAGCAACAACCTGCAAGCGAAATAAAAATAATCTAAATCATAAAAAAGAAGATTGTGAGAGATTAATATAAGTTTTGTGTTGTTAGATGAAACAAATTTAGTGCTGATAATGAATATTTAATGAATAATGGAGATGCAAATAAACTAATCCAAACACTACTTTTACTAAAAATAAAAGAGGACTTTATTTTAATAGTGTTAGTCATAACATTCATTATTAAACATTTTGCCAACTATTTAGGGAAGAGTAATTAAATCTCTGAAATTTCCCTTTTCATTACAAAAAGCTCCCCATTTTCACTTTCTTCTTCTTCTTAGCCTAAATAAATACCTCTGGAAACTACCAAAATATCCATAGAAAACTACCAATTCCAATATTCAAATCATGAAAATGGGTCCATCTTCTCAAATTCCCAAAACATTCTCTATCTTTTTCCTACTATTACTCTTCTCCACTCTTGAATTATCATCACTATCATCATCCATTGAACTCACAAACTTTGTATACAAAGGTTGTGCTAACCAAAAATTCCAAGACCCATCTGGTTCTTCCTCACAAATACTCAACACCCTTTTCGACACACTGGTTTCTCAATCATCTACCAACAAATTCTACAAAACAACCGCCGGTAGTAACACCCAGTCGGCAATCTCCGGTCTCTTTCAATGTAGAGGCGATCTTTCTAGCAGTAACTGCAACATTTGTGTTAAGAAAATCCCCGAAATGTCTCGGAAGCTCTGCGGGGAATCGATTGCAGCTAGGATTCAGCTGACCGGTTGTTATCTGAGGTACGAGGATGTCGGGTTCCAGACAATTGGAGCTAATGAGCTGTTGTTTAAGGTTTGCGGGTCGGATCAAGTTAATGGAGATGGGTTTAGTGAGAGGCTTGGTAATGCTTTAGGGGAAATAGCTAAAGGGATTTCTATGAGTAATAATGGGTTTTATGCAAATGGGTATCAGTCAGTTTATGTGTTGGGTCAGTGTGAAGGTGATCTGAGTAATGTCGACTGTGTGAACTGTGTGAAAAATGGTGCTGCTAAAGCTAAAACTGAATGTGGGAACTCCATTTCTGCACAGATTTATCTGCAACAGTGTTATATTAGCTACACTTATTATCCTAATGGTGTTCCCACTAAATCACTATCCCCCTCAGGTGATTTTTTTAATAGTATTATATACTCGATTTTAACTTGTTTGGGATTAAGTCGTAGTGATTAAGTTATTGATTATAAGAGATAGTGAGAATAGCTAATGTTGTTGCATTCGTGTAGGGTCCTTTTAGTGGGCGTTTGACCATGTTTCATTTTGAAATTTGAAAAAAATAGTTTTTGTTTTCAAGGACCGAAGGGGAGCCTTGAAGTAACTGATAAAGTTGTTGCCATGTGACCAGGAGGTCACGGGTTCAAGCTTTGGAAACAGCTTTCAGCAGAAATGCAACGAAAAGCTGCGTAAGATACACCCTTGTGGTGGGGCCCTTCCCCGGACACCGCGCATAGCGGTAGCTTTAGTGCACCGGGCTGCCCTTTTTTTGTTTTCAAACACTATACCCCTGTAGTCCCTCAGAGTGGAGTGTGGGGAGGGTGGAGTGTTAGTAGACCCTACCCCTACCTTAGAGGTAGAGTGGTTGTTTTTGATAGACCCTAAGTTCAAGGAGAAACAATCTAGGAAAAAGAAGTAACCAAAGTACAAGAAATATCATATAGTAATGAAAAAACAACTTATAGTAACAGAACATAAACTACAATACTACAATACTATAATTGAGGTATGGAGAGTCCGTACAAGGTAGGCGAAAATGCAAAAGGAAGGCTGCATATACGTTTAATCTCCCCTTACTCCAGCATTGTTCTTGAGGAATTTTGTGCATTGATCAAGCCTAGTAGTACTACTACCAAGTAGCATTCATAAGTTTTTGTTTTTTTGAAGTATAAGTAGTAGATATTTTGAACTGATCAAATTGTGAATCTTTGAAACATATACTGTGTTTGATGGTGTAGGAACAAGACAGAGTACTCAAAAGACTGTTGCTATAGTCTTGGGTGGACTGGTTGGTGTGGGGTTAGGAGTTGCTTGTTTGCTATTTACAAGATCAGCATTCAAGAAAAAGGGCTATTCTAAGTATGGAGGATAAGGTTAGTATTCCACTGCTTTTAATAATCTTCAAGTGTTCTTTGAGTTAAAAAGAAAAACGTTCAGAATTGTACTAGTTCTTGTAGACTAACTATCGGAACAAGCAAATTTCCCTTGAGCCACTCAGGAATGGGCATAAAGAAGGAACATTGTAGTTCTTTCTGCAAGACTTAGACAATGGAATAAATCGCCTAATATTGTTTGTTTGTGCTGCATTTTGAACCATGGAGCTCCGCACGACTTTCATTCTATTTCATTGACCGTTAAGCCACATTCTTCGTTGTGCATTAGTAGAAAGATTTTTGTTTCATATTTACAAGAACAACATATCCAATGCAATCCCACTATACATGACCAGAATGAAGACCTTTACCCCTACGCTGGGAGGTAGAGAGGTTGTTTCCGATATATTTATTTGATATATTTGATTAATGTGTTTATTCTGATAAGACTTGATCTTGCAATGTATGTAGGTCACACTAGCCAAAAGGAATGACAAAATGGGGCAGAGATTTTGAGGTTGGCTTTGTAGAAAAGACAAAGTGTAAAGTTAGGTTGCATGATTGGCCCTATATATATACTGTAAAGGAGGAGGTGTGGTGATGAAGGAAAGTGAAATTTGCTTTTTGTGCTTTATATTTTGGCTCCAGCTTCCACTATTTTCCTTCTAAACCAAGTTTTGGTCCCTTTTTTCTCTTTGGACTTTTCAAGTGCAAGTAGATAATAGTGGTGAATTAAGCTTAAAAAGAGCTATTGTCTCTCTTAGACTAAGCAACTAGGCATTGATTGTAGTAATGCTTCTTTCTTTTTCTTGAAATCCATATGAATGTACATCCACATATGAATTGCTTTATGAAAAGAAGTTAAGGATAGTGCAATTGTTTTTGTCTGTAGTGTAAGCTATAGTTTTGTTTGAAGAGGTTTAAGTCTCTTAAAGAAATGAAGGGTAAGATTACATATAATAGACTCTTGTGGTTCGATCTTCCCTGAACCAAGAGCTTTAGTGCCTCAGATTGCTCTTTTTAAGTCTTTTTTTAAAGAAGTGAAGAAGGACCAAATCAACGCAACATCTTATTAGGATAAATCGCGATTCAACCATATTACTACATCTCTTCTCGACAACTTTTTTCATTTTTAAATAAATGACGTTTATCTTAAATAATTCATCATTAGCGATAACATAGATTATTACAAAAATAATTAAACATGAAAGTAGCTATGGTCCATTGGTTTAAGATTGTGGATCGAATTATTCTTTTAAAAATGATAGAATTGACTCATGATTAAAAAATTGCAAAATTAGGATACATAAGGGCCATGTCCAAGGCTAAATCTGATATATTTTTTTCTGCATTTTATTTTTGGATGAATGGTGTTACGTGACACTGCTTCCACTAAGGTGTATCCATCCATGGCTTTTTGTACCGAAGTGTCAAAATTGATGACTTCACATAAAAGAAATATTAGGGAAAAAAACAAGTAAATTTTGTCTCTCTTTTTTTTTTTCTCCTCAAGAGTAAAGTAAATATGTTGGGGTCCTGTTTTGATTTTCTCCCCCCCTTTAAATGGTACTAATCTATCACTTTGATGCAGACTCTTTTTGTTGTTTCCCTTTTTCTTCTTTTCCCACAAAAGAAACTCGTTCAATAATTTTTGTTATAGCTATTTGCCTTCACAACCAAGTATGAGGGCACCAGTAAGTCAAATTTTGAGGCGTTTGGACAATATCTTATAGAAGTTGGAAAAAAATATAGTTGAAGATCTTGATTCACCGTTTGTAAATATTGAAATACTATTATTTATGGTCAAGCATTGAAATATATTTAAATGTTTTTATTCCTTGAAATGAAAAATGATCTATTATCCCTTCTCTCGAAGAAAATTTCATTTTGGACGTACATAGGGGCAAAGCGAAGCTAAAGATACACATCATTAATAAACAAATTAGAATTAATTGAACCTCAACGCAGATCTATCAAACACTAAATGGGAAAACAAAAAAGGTTACATGTTGGCAAAAGGAAGCAGGACCAAGAAGAACTGATTTTCACTATCTTCATTAACAGTTGTACATTCGGGTGTCTTCAAGCACTAATACAACAAGAACAACATACCCATTGAAATCCCACAAGTGAGTTCTGGCGAGGGTAAATTGTACGTACCTTACCACTACCTCGGGGAGGAAGAGAGGCAAAAAGGCAGCCCGGTGCATAAAGCTTCTGCTATGTGCGAGGTTCGGGAAGGGCCGAACCACAAGAGTTTAACTAGCCTTACCCCGCATTTCTGCAAGAGACTGTTTCCACAGCTTGAACCCGTGACCCTTCGAGCATTAATCTTTCACAGAAATTCCTGTTAACAACACCAAGCCATCATGACATTTCTGAAAGACAGAGAAAGGAAGAAGTAGACTACAACACTGCTAACCCCATTAGGCCATACTTTCGGCTACGCTCAAAATATTTCTCACCCTTAACATTACTCCAAAATTGCTCCACTCTATCATCAAGATAACTTTCCCCTACCAAAAGTTCGTCCGCCCGAACGACCCCCTCTGCCTCTACCGCTTCCTGATCCTGATCAAGGCAGTTAGAGAAGACTGTTGGCGAATAGAGGGTAAAATATGCAAAAACAAACAGCAACAGACATTGCACAGTTTTTTAACCGAATCATAGAATTCTGTTAGTACCACCTTTATTGTCTATCTGCACTCATACAATAGAATTATGCATGAATCAACAAAGATAGATGTGGAAGGACGATTTTCAGTGAACAAATTGACCAATCTTCAAGAAGAAAAATTACAAAAAAAAAAATCATATTGAGCACAGGGGTATGACACAAAACGAGCCAAGCCGTGTGTGATAACTGAGGCTATTGCAAGCCAAATACAACGTATCCCATATTGGACTCCGGCCAAGGACACTATTACTAGTGAATCCAAAAGTAACAGCGCATGCCAATTTTGTATTCCTTTCTGTTTAATTCTATCCAAATCTGTCCCTTCAATGGGCTCGCCTTTTGTTTTAACATCTTAACATTCTAACCACTATCTGTAACACAGGGTGGGACAACTGCATTGTTTTTTCTCCCACCACCCAAGAGAGTAAATGCTTTTCACCTTGAAGGAGCCTACATAATTTTGTTGTTTTGGAGGCTTAAACAAGATATTCAATGGGGACTGCCTATATCCTATTTGACTCTTCACCCGGGCGAGCTTCTTCCTAGAAACATATTATTCACGTTATTCAATCACCAGTTCTACTACATTATGTCCATCCTTCAGTGTTAGATTTCTGAGTCTTCCTCAGGTTCTCAAACATTCACCTCATATACGCTTTACTTACGATAATACCTCTGTTTTTCCTCTTAGCACAGCTACTATTTTTTATAATACTAGTAGTATCCAAACAAGTTACCTACTACCACCCATTAGCACAAGTACCAAGTAACTCTACATACTGACGCTTTAGGCAGACTAGAATAAATCACCTAGTGTACTGTTTTCTGTCTAGGTTGGAATTTGAACTCTGCTCTACAAGGTTTGCAGCCACCTCATTGACCACTAAGCCACACTCGTGGTGCCTCTTGGTATAAATACACTTATGTCAAGCAAATGAGAAATTCTATGCCTCACATGCTTCCCACTTAATGAGGACTGAACAGTCATTTTAGAATTCAAAAGTTGGTCTCTAAATCTAGAAGTAAACTTAAGAGAGGACTATTTCCTACCCAGGCTCACTTCAGAAAAACTGGACTAACAAATGAAGGTTAAATGTTAAGGCAAACGAATTATGTCAAAATATTCAAGAACAACGGCCATTGATTTGATCAAAATGACTTGAAAAACACACAAGATAACCAAAGAAAAGGAATCTCAAACACCTCATTTAGCATAATACTGAAGGATAGGACAAACCAAAAAATTTATGTTATATTCAGTAAAGCAAGAGACAAAAGTTAATCGAACAAAGGTCTCTAATGAGAAGTTAAACAAATAGATGGCCCATCAGATTGTACATGAGATCAGACCTCAAACCACATTGCCTATGTATTTCCCAGATAACTTATGGTTATAGGCAATTGCAGATCTAAAAGATAATTACCTGCATAAAGATACAATATCTGACTTCAAAATCAAAAGCTTAAAAAGGGGAAAATGTAAAATGGCTTCTCATGTCATTCTGCTACAAAACAAAATTCCTGTCACCATCTTTCAGAAATGTCAAAATGTAATTCATAAATTCTAATTTGTAACCTGTAGAAAAATTACAGGAATCAGGTAGCCATTGCTGTCTTTTTCTTCCCTTTCTTGCTGTCAAGTGTTGTTTCCTTTCCGAGTATCATTCTTCTTAGAATATCTGCTTGCTTTGTGTTTCCCTCATCATTGAGGCTCTTAATTAACTCTTCACAACTCTTATGATCTTTAACTCCTCCTTTCTCCATCATCTTGCACAACATAGAGTAGGCATTAAGTGTCTTCCCAGCAGCTACAAGAGAATCCAGCACCTTATCATAGCTTGAATAGTCTATGTTACAATTTCTCTCTAAACTGAAATCTAACAGCTTCAGGGCAGCAGTAGCCTTTCCTTTCTCGCATAGAACCGCCAAGAGACCATCAAAATCAGGTGAGAGGCTGTTGTTTAACAACAATTCAATTCTTCCAAGGGCCTCCTCAACATGGCCCCTCATGAGGAGGGCTTCCAAGATAGTAGAAATTAAATCCATGTGTTCTTTCACACCCTTCTCCAACATGATTTTCATCACCCGACTTGCTGTTTGAACCCTTCCATCACCCATCAGGCTCTCCATCACTGATCTATACAACAACGAGTCCGGGTCATGTCCATGTTCAATCATATTGTCCAAAGCAGTTTTAGCATCAGCAGCCTCCCCTTTCTTCAGATAGCTCTCAACAAGTGACTTGTGAGCAATACCATCAGAAAGAACCTTTCTTCTGCCCATAATCTTCAAAAGTTCAAACGCCGAATCAGGAACCCCTTCTTTTGAGTGCCCACAAACAAGATTGTTAAAGACAACAGGATCTTGAACCCCAATTTTCATCAATTGTCTAAAAAGAGTTTCAGCTTTGCCTGTCTGGCCATTATTGCATAGGTAATCAGTAATCAGGATATATGCACTTGGTTCCATAGACAAACTACTCTGTGGTCGCAGGATGATTTCTTTCTCAATAAGCTTATCCAGAAATTTGACAGCTCGATCATATTTACCAGCCTTGCAGAAATTCTCAATTAAGACACCATAATGCCCAGCCTCAGTCGGAACACTTAACCTTATCATAGTTTTCAGAACATCAGCAGCAGCATCTAAATCACCTGCCTCACACTGTCCGGAGATTAACCTAATGAAGATTGCGCTATCTTTGGGTTCGATATACTTCTCTTCCATCTCTTTCAAAATCATCCTAGCTTCGGACATTTTCTTTGCATCACAAAGACCAGGCAACAACGTCGAATAAGTAATAGCATTTGGTTTAATACCAAAACTCTTCATCTCTTCAAACAATCTCAATGCATCATCTATTCTCCCAACCAAGCTATACCCCTTAATCATCGTCGTATAACTAATCACATTCGGCTCCAAATTCCTCGCCTTTATTTCCACAAAATACTTCTCCGCCTCCTCAATTTTCTTAACCCGGTTATATCCATTAATCATGGTATTATAAGTTACTAAATCGGGCATAATCCCCCTACTCTTCATATCCTCAAAGAACCTAATGGCAGTATCCACCTTCGACGATAAAAAGAACCCCCAAATCAAAAGATTAAACGTATGTCCAGTCGGCTCAATCCCTTCATTAACCATCTTATTAAAATACCTCTTCGCCATCATATATCGCCCCTTACGAGTTATCACATTAAACAAAGCATTATAAGATTTAACAGTCCTTTCAACACCTAACTCTTCCATTTTCGCAAACAGCTTAACACTCTCTTGAACTATCCCAGCTTTACCATAACTATCAATCAATAAAACCCACAAATCTTCATCCCAATCAACACCTTTATTAGGCATATCAAGTAATATACACCTAGCATGATTAAGCTTCTCAGCTCTACCAAGAATTTGCATAATCTTGAAATGGGTTTCTCTATTATGCCTAAAAATACCAGATCTTTCAACCCACCTGAAGAAATTCAACGCGTGCTCAGAATCCTTCGCACTGTGCAACACATTGTAAACAAGCTCATCATTGAATGAGGGTACAATGTTTCTAATGGAATTCTGTAAACGCGTTGTCCAAGCGCGTGTAGACATCATTCGACAAATTACATCTTCTAGTTTTTCATCTTGGGGTTTAGGATGATGATTTTGTTTACCTGTTGTTGGAATTGGGGATTCAGTGCAGTAGAATGATGATGTTGATGTTAAGCATAGAAGCTTCTTCCGCTTGAAAATGGCTGCTCTTGATGCACACAAAGAAGCCATTTTTACTGAATTTGGTGTTTCTCTGTGTGTGTGAAATGGAGAAGAACGCAAAATGAAGTTGTAGGGTTTAGGGCTTTCTTTCGAAATGCATCTGAACACTAGGCCTTGTTTGGATGGTTGTTACTTGTTACCAATAAGAAATGGGCAAAATATGGGTGTCAATAATGGATGCCTCAGTTGGTTTGGAGAGTTATTCACACAGGTGACTTTGGTTCGATCCCCAGCAATGCCTTTTGAGTCGAGCCAAGCTATTACAGAGGTTGTTTGTATCGCAATGCCTTTTGAGTCGAGCCAAGCTATTACAGAGGTTGTTTGTATCATTTTTAACCAGATGTTTCGTTTGGTGTATTAAAATTAATACCAATTGGATAATTTCTAAAAAAAATGTATATATTTCTACAAAATTGCTCTACATTATATGATAGAAAAGATTTAAAAGAGCGTTTGAAGGATAATTGTGATTTTAACTAATATTAATGTATGTATTATATTTACGGATCGTTTGACACAGTGTACAGTGTATTGAAAAAATAAATACATGTATTAATTAATATATACTATTGGTATTTTATTTGGTACATCTTTTAGCCTATGTATATTCTATTGTGTATTGAGATGTGTATTAATATACTCTATAATATTTTTCATGTATTATTAAGAGAAAAGACACCCCCCCCCCGAATTTGTCCTCCAAACTCATTTTAGCACTTAAACTTAACTTCCGTCTATTTACCCCCTTAATAAATATATATAAAATAAAAATAAATATATATAAATATTATATATATATATATATATATATATATTTTATTTTTTAAAAAAAATACATCCCCATCCCCTCACCCACATTTTCTATCTTCTTCAACTCTCCCCCAATTTTCTATCTTCTTCAACCAACAACAATCAACCAGCGACCAGCTCATTGTTCAAACAATATCCAAAAATACTTCCTCGATCACCGGAGCTCATTGTTCCGGTGAACTAACTCTGGTGCTGCCCCCTAAACTACAAAATCAATGACCAAAAAATTAATCAATTGTTCCGATTCAATTGACTCCCACCGAAAAACAACAACCACTAGTTGACCACCACCCATCTCATTCCACCTTGCCGAAAAATACACAAAATAAGTTGTTCGTGTATCTTGATTAAGACATGTAAAATTCAGTAGAAGGATCAAAAATCATAAATTCTACAATACAAACAGTAAGTTCAATGAATTCTCCTCTCCAAAGAGTAAGTAAACTGGGCTTGAATTCAGTCAAATCAAACTTTTGTTGACCGATGACATTTGGATTACAGTTTGAACTTTTGAAGAGATTGTAAAATTGATGAAATTATTTGACTTGTGAAGAATTAAATCGATGATGTATTTCTTCCTTTTCTTCTCAATAATGGATTTTGAAAAAAGTGCTGTTGAAATTCACAATTTTTATATATTGATGAAGTGTAATAAAAATGGAGATAGAGAATTAAAAGAAGGACAAAGGAGATTGGGATCGCGGTGTATGAAGAGCGATCGAAAGGGGTGAGGGTTTTGGGACTAGGGGTACGGGGTGCAGGTGAGGAAGAAGATGGGTGAAGATGGGTTGGGGTCACGTCAGCCGTAAGGGGTGAATTTAATTCATTTAAAAGTTGTTAAGGGGAGTAAATAAATGAAAGTTAAGTTTAAGTGCTAAGGTGGGTTTGGAGGACAAGTTCACGAGAAAAAAAATGTCTTTTCTCTATTATTAATACAAAAACTTTGATCACATGTATTTGTTAGACAAATTTGCCCCTTTTTTTCAGCCTTTTCTGCTCTTATATGTAGCTCTGCTCTTATATGTAGCTGCCCCTATCTTCTTTTCAATAATTCAACATTGCCAATAACCAAACATTATTTTTCAACAATCAAATATTGCCAATTCCTTTTCGGTTTTTGTTGCTGATTTGGGAAGATGACACTATTTGTCGATTTGGGAAGATGGCATGAAGATTATTTTTCTCATCAAAGCATCAGTGTTGCTTTGTCAAGTGCACGAGCAACATCACTTCTTCGCTTTAAGGTTAATGATAGATCTACAAAAGAGAAAAAACGATTTCAGCTAGGATAACTCCTCCCGATCATCATCTCAAAATCACTGAACGCATTTTTGGACTTTCCTTTTTACAATAGTTGTTGCTACTTTATTTTCTTTTCTTTTCTTTTCTATATATCTATATATTAGAAGGAATGGTTTCAACACATCACTTATTTGACATTAAATTAAAAAATAAGGGTATTAAGTTCTTTAAATAAAATTGTAAACTCTTATTGAAAAATTTTATGCTTCTTTTTGTGGACCTATCAGAAATTCTAAAACAAAATTCACTCTTTTCTCATTAATTACATAAAATGACATTTAAAAAATTTACATAAATACCATCACATGTGGCTTTTAGCCTTGCATTCATTTTCATAGGTGGGCCCCCATCTATCATCTATTTTTCATAAAAATTGTATTTCTCATTGTATTTAGAATAAATGTGGGTACCTACATGCTACTTTTATTTAGGTTATATAATATAAAATTGTTTCAAATATATTATGTTTAAATAAATTTATTAATAAGATAATAATACTTAATATGATAAATATAATTGAATATATTTTATTCCTTATTTACATTTCATATCAAACATATAATTTGCTTTCTTCCTTATTTGTTACATGAAATACTAGTTTGTCAAGTCAATATATACCAACAAAAAGAAATTAAAGAAAAATACCTAACAAGATTTTACTTATATAAGGTTAAACATAATTCATTACTAAATAATAATGATAATTAGTTATTTTTATATATACAAATCATATTATCCGTATTGGATTAAGCATACTATTCCTACTAGTTAATGATTTTTTTAATTAAAACTTTGAATATTGATTACTTGTTGGGTTGTAGTTATTTTAACCATCTCAAACTCAAAACAAAAGTTTTAATATTTTATTTTTAAAAAACTTAATATATAAAATGTATTTTACTCATATAACTTATTTGATTAATTTGATATTTTCTCGATTTATCTAAAACCTACCGAATTATGATTTTAACTAAATAAACCTAATAATTAGTGTTCCTTTGATTTTTAGAATATCACCGACATTCCTATATCATCCTTGATTAATTATTATTATAATTCATTTATATATTTTAAAATTAATAATATTTAATTAAAAATAAAATAAACAGTTATGACATGTCTGCTTTAATCGTAATTTTACTATATAACCTCTAATTAATTATTATAAATCATTTATATATTGAACAATTAATAATATCCAATCCGTAATTTTATTATATCACTTTCAATTAATTATTATAAGTCATTTATGTATTAAAAAATTAGTACACCCTTCGTTTAGAAAAGAATTACCTACTTTTCTTTTTAGTCTGTTTAAAAAAAATGACCCCCTTCCTTTTTTGACAATACTTTAATTTCAACTTTATACATGACATGTTTAAGACCACAAGATTAAAAAGCATTTTGGTACACATTTGATTCAACTTAATTTAAGACCACGTGATTCAAAAGTCTTCTTTATTTTCTTAAACTTTGTAAGGAATAATATTTAATTAAAAAAATATAAATAAACATCTATGACATATCTGTTTTTGCTGCTTCAATCGTGATTTTACTATATCATCCCTAAATAATTATTACAATTCATTTATGTATTAAAAAATTAATAATATTTAAGTAAAAAATAAAATACACATTTATGACATGTCTGCTTCAGTTGCTTCCACCATAGTTTTACTAAATATCACTCCTAATTAATTATTATAAGTCATTAAGTATTTATAAATTAATAATATTTAATAAAAAGGTAAAATAGATATAAAAATGACAAATTAACTCTTGATGTTTTAAATTAATTTGACATCTTATATGAGATCCAATTAAATTTTTTCAAGGGTATTTTTATAGTAATTTTGCTATGTCATTTATGATTAATCGTTGTAAGTCATTTAAGAGATTTATGCATCGCTGCTCAATCGTGATTTTAATATATCACCCCTGATTAATTATTATGGTCATATAATAATTGTGCCACTTAAATTTAAATAAAAGAAATATTATAAAGCATCATAACTAAAAATTTAAATTATTTAAAAAATATAATTGTCTATCAACTACACAAAACTTTGGACAAAGATAGTAACATATATTATTCATAAAAAGTATAATAAATTATAATAGTTAACAACTTAAAATATCTAAAAATAATTTAATTTGTTGTATATTTTAAAAAAACTATGTAAAAAATACGATAAATCACAATAATCAAGAACTTAAAAATTTTTAAAATATAAAATATTTGGTTGACTCTCGAAATTATATTAGTGCCACTTAAATTGGAATAGAAGAAAAATATTATAAATCACAATAATTAAAAAAATAAATTATTTTTAAAATATAATTGACTATCACTTTCACAAAAGTTTGGACAAGAAAAGTAATGTATATTATTTGAAAATTAAATAAAAAATATTATAAATTACAATAGTTAACAACTCAAATTATCTAACTACATATTAAAAGTATGATTGATTATCTAAATTATATTTGTTTCACCTAAATTGAGACAAATATAACATATATTGAACCCGTGCTAAATCTCAGATGAATCTTAGAATGTATATGCAATCCTTTTTTTAAAAAAATCTTTATTTAAATATATCAAGATTGAAAAGACAAGTTCTAATACAACACATCAAATAGTGTATAAGAAATAATATTAGCATAAATACTACCAGTATTACTAATACGAGCATTATTAATGCTAACATTACTAATACATTCTATTCAAAATTATTTTTATACACCCTAACAAATGACTCTTACGTTTCAATGAAAGGAACATATACAAAAGCAAAGTTCAATAAAACATTTATAGAAGTATGTTTTATCGTGTTTTCAAAGTGAAATAACTTAAATTAATACGACAGATTGTAACTTATAGTTTTTTTTTATAATTTACAAAACATTTAAAATATTAATTTGATTTATCTTTAAAGAACAAGTTAACAAATAAAAGAAAAGGAGAAATGAAAGCAAATGATGTTTATGTCGGTTTAGTAGGAAATACATTACAAATTTGGGCTATTAATTGCAACCACATGTGATATAATATGCAATGACTAGATAATCCTTTATCTTTTTCAACAATTATTCTTTATCTTATACAATAGGTATCAAGTCTCATGTATCAACTTTAATCTCACATGTTATACTTAATGTATAAAATTTCAGTCATATGATTAAAGATTTGAACTTCAAAATGCATTGAATTTTGTTATTTATATGAGTAAGTCATACATAATTATCTTCTGAAATAATTTGGCTCCTTGAAAAACAACTATCAAGTAGTTAATATGTTTTGTGTATTCATGTTTTATAATCCATATTGACATCAATCTAACTTATCGTACATAATTAAAATATCTTAATGTTGGGCCCGTGCTGACACGAGCCATGCTATTCTAGTATATATATATTATATTATATTATATTATATATTTACTACTATATATAAGCGTGAGTGGCAGACAGCTGGAAGCAGACAACTGACGGTCAACATGCCTGCTTTTTTTACATTAAATTCAAAGTTAAGGGTATTAAGGTATTTAAAGAAAATTATAAGCTCAGATTAGAAATTTTTTGTGTTTTTTTTTTGTGGACCTATCAAAGGTTCTAAAACAAAGTCCTTTGTTTTCTCATTAATTACAGAATATGCCATTCAAGAATTTTACCATAAATGCCACTACAGGTGGCTCTCTAGCCTTGCATTCCTTTCCACAGGTGGGCCCTCTATCTATTATCTATTTATTTTTTTTAAAGATATTATTATTCTATAAAATTGTATTACTCATTGTATTTAGGATTTTTTTTTTTCAAATCATTGTATTTAGGATGAAGGTGAGTATCTACATGCTACTTTTGTTTAGGTTATATAATTTTTTTTGAAATATATTATATTTAAGTAAATTGATTAATAAGATAATAATTTATTGTAATAATTAATATGATAAATATAATTAAATACATTTTATTCATTATTTACATTTCATGTTGAACATATAATTTGCTTTCTTCCTTATTTGTTTCATAAAATACAAGTTTGCGTAATTTAAATTTGTAATGTAAAATTAATAAAGCTAATTTAGTAAAATAAATTTTTAATAAATATTTTTAAAAAATTTGTGTCAAGTCAATATATACCAACAAAAAGAAACTAAAGAAAAATAGCTAACAAGATTTTACTTATATAAGGTTAGACATAATTTGTTACGAAATAATAATAATTGGTTATTTTTGTATATGCAAATCATATTATCTGTATTGAATTAAGCATACTATTCCTACAAGTTAATTTATTTTTTAGTTAAAACTTTAAGCATTAATTATTTGTTGGATTTTAGTTATTTTAATCACCTCAAACTCAAAGAAAAAAATTGTAATATTTCATTTTTAAAAAAATTAATATATAAAATATATTTTACTCATATAACTTATTTGATCAATTTTATATTTTTCTCGATTTATCTAAAACCTATTGAATCATGATTTTAACTAAATAAACCTAATAATTAGTATTTCTTGATTTTTCAAAATTCACCAACATTCCTATATCACTCTTGATTAATTATTATAAGAAATTTATATATTAAAAAATAAAATAAATATTTGTGACATGTATGCTTCAATCATAATTTTACTATATCGCATCTAATTAATTATTATAAGTCATTTATATATTGAAAAGTTAATAATATTCAATCCGTGATTTTATTATATCATCCCTAATTAATTATTATAAATTATTTATGTATTAAAAAATTAATAATATTTAATTAAAAAAGATAAAAATAAATATTTATAACGTGTCTGCTTCAGCTGCTTCAATCATGATTTTGCTGTATCACCCTAAATAGTTATTATAAGTCATTTATGTATTGAAAAATTAAAAATATTTAATAAAATAAATGGATATTTATGACATGTCTGCTTCATCTGCTTCAATCGTAATTTTACTAAATATTACTCTTAGTTAATTATTATAAGTCATTTAAGTATTAAAAATTAATAATATTTGATAAAACAGGGAAAATAGATATAAAAATGACAAATTAACTCTTGATATTTTAAATTAACTTGACGTCTTATATGAGATCCACTTAAATTTTTTTCATGGGTATTTTTATAGTAATTTTACTATGTTACTTCTAATTAGTCGTTGTAAGTCATTTAAGACATTTATGCTTTGCTGCTCAATCGCGATTTTACTATATTACCCCAAATTAATTATTATAACCATATAAGCTTTGTGTCACTTAAATTTGAACAAAAGAAATATTATAAAGCACAATAATTAAAAATTTAAATTATCTAAAAAATATAATTGGCTATCGACGACACAAAACTCTGGACAAGGAGAGTAACATATATTATTCAAAAATTACATAAAAAATATTATAAATTACAATAGTTAACAACTTAAATTATCTAAAAACAATTTAATTTGTTATATATTTCAAAAAAATATGTAAAAAAAATTATAAATCACAATAATTAACAGTTTAAATTTTTTTAAAAAATATAAAATATTCGGTTGACTCTCGAAATTATATTAGTATCACTTAATTATAATAGAAGAAAAGTATTATAACTCACGGAAATTTAAAACTTAAATTATTTTACAAATATAATTGGCTATCAATACCACAAAAGTTTGGACAAGGAAAATAATGTATATTATTTGAAAATTAAATTAAAATTATTATAAATTATAGTAGTTAACAACTTAAATTATCTAAACACATATTAAAAGTATGATTGGTCATCTATATTCTATTTGTTTCATATAAATTCAGACAAAAATAACATATATTGAACTCGTGCTAAATCTCAGATGAATTTTAGAATATATATGCAATCTTCTTTTAAAAAAAAAATATTTAAATATATCAAGATTGAAAAGACAAGTTCTAATACAACACATCAAATAGTGTATAAGAAGTAGTATTAGTATGAATAATACCAACATTACTAATACAAGCATTAATAATGCAAAGATTACTAATATATTCTATTTTAAAAATATTTTTATACACTCTAACAAATGACTCTTACGTTTCAATGAAAAGAATATATACAAAAGCAAATTTCGATAAAAACGTTTACAGAACTATGTTTTATTGTGTTCTCAAAGTCAAATAACTTAAATTAAAAACTTATAGTTTTTTGATATATATAATTTTCAAAACACTTAAAATTTAAATTTAAAATATTAATTTAATTTTAACTTCAAAGAATAAGTTGACAAATAAAAAAGAAGCAGAAATGAAAGCAAAGAATGTTTATGTTGGCTTAGTGGGGGAATATAATGCAATTTTAACCTATTAGTTACAACCCACATATAATGTAATATGCAATGACTAGATAATCATTTATCTTTTTCAATAATTATTCTCTATTTTATATAACAGGTGTGAAGTCTTATGTTGTGTGAAGTCTTATGTATCAATTTTAATCTCATATTTTATACTTAATGTAACAAATTTCAGTCATATGATTAAAGATCTGAACTTCAAAGTGCATAAAATCATGTAGCTAATATCAAGTAGTTAATATGTTTTGTGTATCCATATTTTATAATTCACATTGACCTCAATCTAACTTATTGTACATAACTAAAATATCTTAATGTTGGTCCCATGTTGGCACGAGCCATGCTACTCTAGTATCCCTAGAAAGAGAAGGTACAAAAAAAAAAAAAAGGCCAAAAGCCCCCTAACCTTTATCCCAAATTCCAACTCCACACTTATACTTTGCGGGGATCCTATGACCCCCCCTGAACTATTTTAAAGTGAAATTATTATCCCGCCTGAAAACTGACAACCAGACATTTGGAATGTGGTGTGATGCACGCACCAACAACCTTTTTACACGTATTTTTTAAATTTAAAAATTATTTTTTATCTACTTTATTCTCTATTTTTGTCACTTTTTAGTACTTTTCATCATTTTTTCACCATTACTTTTCATCTCTTTAACTTTTCAAACTTAAACAATTTTTCGATGAACTTGAAGTGAAAAATAATGGACAATACTGAATTTGAAATTTTCAAGTATTTTGTAGTCAAAAATAACAAACAACATCGATTTTGAAATTTTCGACAACCTTGAAGTGGGAAACAATGAACAATATCATTATTAAATTTCTGACGATCTTAAATCCGAAAACAACGAATAATACCAATTTCAAAATTTCCGACGACCTTGAAGCCGGAAACAATGAACAATACCGAATTTGAATTTTTTGATGACCTTAAAGTAGGAAACAATAAAGAAATTTTGAAATTTTCGATGACCTTAAAGTCGGAAACAATGGGCAATACTCAATTTAAAATTTACGACGATCTTAAAGTAAAAAATAATGGACAATATCGATTTTGAAAATTCCGACGATCTTGAAGTCGCAAATAATATACGACATCGAATTTATAATTTCTGACAACCTTGAAGTGGGAAACAATGAACGATATCAATTATTAAATTTCTGACGATCTTAAATCCGAAAACAACAAACAATATCAATTTCATAATTTTCGACGACCTTAAAGCCGGAAACAATGAACAATACCAAATTTAAAATTTCCGATGACCTTAAAGTCGGAAACAATAGAGAATTTTAAAATTTTCGATGACCTTGAAGTCGGAAACAATAGACAATACCCATTTTAAAATTTACAACGACCTTGAAGTAAAAAATAATGGAGAATATTGATTTTGAAATTTTTGATGACCTTGAAGTTAAAAATAAGGAACAATACCCATTTAAAAATTTTCGACGAACTTGAAGTCGGAACCAATCGATTTTGTGCTTGGAAATGAGGAAGATGATAAATTAATCTTGGATGTCATTGATGAGTTCTTGAAGGTTTTTTGTTCGTGAGAAAAAAAAAGAAGAAAGAAAATGAATAAAGAAAAAGAATAATTAAAAATGAATAAAGAAAATAAAGAACTATTAAAAATAAGTTTTTAATAAATAATTTACGTTTTCACTCTCTTTAAAGAGAATGAAACACACTCTCGCCAAGTCAGCTTTCGGGGGGTAATAATTCCTCTTTAAAATAGTTCAGGGGGGTCATAGGACCCCCGCAAAGTATAAGTGTGTATTTGGGATTTGGGGTAAAGGTTGGGGGGACTTTTGATCATTTTCTCAAAAAAAAAAAGAGGATATTTTGGTAAATAAATATTTTTTTATAAAAATTATATAAATATATATTATTTTTAATACATCAAATCAAACACAGTGTAAGAAATAATGTCTGCATAACTAATATCAGCATTAGTAATACTTATATTTATAATGCAAACATTACTATGCACCTTATTCAATATTATTCTTATACACGGTATCAAACAACTCTTTAGGGGCGTTTGGTAGAGTGTATAAGATTAATGCAAAATATAGTGTATTAATAATGTTTGCACTAATAATGCTTGTACTAGTTATGCATGTATTATTTCTTATACATTATTTGATTTGATGTATAAGGAATAATACATCTTACATAATTTTTATAAAAGAAATATTTGTTTACAAAAATACCCTTCTTTGATTTTGTACACTTTTTTACAGCAAAATTATTTTGTCATCTCAAATATAATTAGTATTGTTGAACTAGTATATAGATGTTTTGGATTAATTGCAAGACTTTCGTCTTTGCGCATGAAATATTACGCCAACGGATTAACATAGTCGAAACAAAAATAAAATACAAGACGTAAAATTAAGAAATAGTCTCAATTTTTTTTTAATCTTTTTTAAAACCTCGAAGTAAAGCAAAAATATGTTACAATTATTTAAATCAATTATTCATTGTTGTAGATTAAAATGGTGGAAAAAAATTGTGAAATATTTTGAAAAGATTCACTATTGCAAATTAAAATGACGGGAAAAGGAATGCTGAAATATTTTGAGAGGAAAATTGTGGGGAATTAAAGTCATTTAATAAGTTAACGCATGTATTAAAGACTTTGCATCATTAATACATAGAAAATGGGTGGTATTAGTAATACACACCTTAATACATAATAGACCTTATACCAAAGAAGGTATTCTTAATACATGTTAATTAATACATGCATTATTTTTATCAATACACTCTACCAAACAACTCCTTATTGTATTACTTGTACCATAGATTTTCATACATTTAGTAATACATTCTTTCATATCAAAGAGAGTCATACCAAATAAAGTAAATACCTGATGTAAACATTACTAATACCTAGGATGAAAATATTTATCAAATAAGATATTAGTAATATACAAAATTAATGAATTTACTATTTACTTTAATTCACTCTACCAAATGATTAGTATTTTACATTTTTGTTGTTAATTTTATTATTACGTGATATCATTAAGTTTATTGTTAAAAAATATGAGAAGTTTTATTTTGTATAATGATTAATAAGATGAAGTTACCTTATAAGAGTTTTTTTTTTTTTATTATTAAATAATTTTAATTTTATCCCTTTTTTTCTTATAGTAGCTATACTCATATCTATCTTTCCTGCAGGTACGTTGACATGGAGATTTGACGAATTAAGGATAAATGTGACCTAAAAGTTGGACAATAACGAAAATTTTAATACGGGAGAGGTGCAAGTATTATATGACAGACAAAAGTAGTGTAAGGGCCTTTCAAATTTTATCAAGTAAGAATAGTGGGTCTCACTGTCATAAAAAGAAGCCAACGGCTTAGATGACTTATTTCTCTCTATTTCTTTTCTTTCTTACAATTTTTCTGATATGGCTGCTTTGCACGTAATATCCTCTTCCAATTCACTTCTTCATTAACATATGATATTTTAATTTTTTAAATTTAAATTTACTCATGTCATTTCATTGCACAAATTTAACCAACACAATTACAAGATCAAAGGACATCAAAAAACAGTAATGAACATTGTTGACATCTAATTTTTCCCTCCCGACTAAATTTTAATCCTAGGTTTTTTTGGTTTTTAATAAAATCGAGACATTTATTTCATTCGAATAAGATTTTGAAAAGTATATTTATACGTGATTTTGTTACTTTAAGTAGCAATTATATATTATCATGTTCAATTATGCGATATTATACAATTGGATTACTTAAATGTTTATTATACGGAATATCGAATTTTAATTAAAGATTATTTTGAAAATAAATACACTAATTAAAATCTTGATTTGAAAATGATCTATTTCAAAAATGGCTTATTTGGAGAAATGTCTACTTAATTTTATCAAGTCAAAGAAGCTCGGGATTAAACTAGTTGCTAAATTCGTTTTCAATCTTGACTCAATTTGGTCAATGTATTAAATTAGATTTAATTGAAGTTGATTTGGCTACAATTATAATACAATTGGCCGATTAATCTTCAATTAGGTCAAAATTTAAATACAATTGACTAAATCTCTATCAATAGGCTATTTATCAAATAGCTTAAACTTAATCCTAATCAGGCTATATCTTAAATAATTCCACCAGCTCAATACACTAACCCAACAGCCTCTCAAGACTAACCCAAGCCCAATTTTCTTTTGACTTTGGCAAATTAGCCCCAAATTTCCATCAGCACCACCTCAGGATCAATATTTTTCAACACCAGCCCAACAACAAGGCAATTTCAGCCCACAACCAATCCAATCAACAATTTAAACCCTAACCGGCTCACACCCCTATCCTCTTAAGCAGCTTCTACGACACCAATATCAACCTCAGTCAAAAGCGCGTACAACTCAAACCCCAGCAATGACAACTCCTCATCAGCTTACAACCAACACCAGCCTCATCGACGTACAACATAACCAACAGCACGTACAGCTTCGAAAAAACACCAAACATCAACCCAATTCCCCTAGTTCTCGATCCAAATTCGTCAACCCACAACCAACCCATCATTTTTCTCTTCGTCACGCATCTCACGCATCGGTGAGACAAGCAAAAAATGTTCGAATCTTCTAGAAACAAGGTTAGGTGTCGTCTCCAATGGTTAGCTCCGCGAATCTCGGGACAAGGGTACGATTTCGTACATATTTGGTAGGTTTCTATTGGTTCTTAGAGAAAATTCATTTGGCCTAAATCTTATTGGTCCACCAATTTAGAAATGGGTACAACTTGTTGAGGGGAATCCGAGGGTGAGGGGGAAAATTTTTAATTCCTTTTGGAAAAGGACCTTAGCCTATTTCTCTATATAAAGGCTGATTGGGGCTAGATGGGGGAGAAATTTTTTGGGGGAGAGAAACTGAATTTTGCAAAAATAAAGGAGATTTTAGGGATTGGAAATTCTGGGGTTCGAAAGTGAGTTTTTCAAAAAACTAAAGGGAAAATTCTGGGTTCAAAATTTAGGTTGGAAATTCTTGGTTTAGAAATTTTAGTGTGAAAAAACAAATGTTCCTGAGAAAAGCTAAGTTCGAAAACTAGGGGAAAAGTTTTGGAAGAAAAGAAACATAGCATATTTTAGTATAAGTTCTTCGGTCGACCATTGCTCGGCGCTTTTCGGAGTCGAGGCGTTGAATTTTCTGGTGGTGGAGGAGTCCAACGTCAGCTCATAGCCCTGTTTTGCTGCTCCGAAACAGGTAATACGTTGTCTTTTTTAGCTTTGAACATTTTCTTCTTTTTCTAGTCAATTCTTTTTTTTTTAGCATTTAGCCGTATAGTTGTGATATTCGTTGTAATCGTGGTGATGGTCGTAAGTGCTGGGAATTTGTCTGCTGTAGAGGCCTTAAAGGCTATAAGTTTCTCTGAATGAAGCAAGTGTTGGATTATTGTTATGTGGGATTAATGCTTGTTTTGAGGCGTTTGGTGGGCGATATGTGTTATTTCTGCCTCGACGTCAATTTTGTCATTTAATCTTGATATTGTTAGCTACTGCCTGTGTCTTGAATGCTAGTATAGTGCCTAAATTTTCATACTTTGATTTTGTTGAGTAGTTTTGGGCTTGTATGTTGTTATGGTTGGCTTCACGGTTTAAAGTTGCGTGCTTTGATCGTTCGAGTTGATGGTGCCCTGTTCTAGCTGATCTTATGTTGAAGTTTCTTATTTTGTTAGTTTCGGATTGATGGTGCCTTGGTATACTGGTTTCGTAGTTAAAGCTTTTTGCTTGGATCTTGGTTAATAGATTCGGGCGGAGGGTGTTTTATGCTTATTTGACGTCGTCTTGTTTGTCGTCATTAGTTGATGTTGTTGAGCTGATAACATCATTAACCGTATATTCTCTTGAGTTCTTTGGCTTCTCAAATGATGAAGAATAACGAGGAATAACCATCTTTTTGTACGTGAATATCGACCTTGTTTTCGCAATAAGTTTTTTCTTAGAAAATAAGTTGCGTCTCTTGTTAAACGAGCTACTTTCTTTCCAGTTTTCTGTTAATCTCTTGATATAGAAGCTCTAATCTGGTTATGTCAAAATTGTCCTCGCATTACTTATTAATTATCGTCCTCGCTAAGGATAGATATAAGTGCACTTTTTTGATTTAGAATCACCGGCATAGTTGTTTCCGTCCCTAAAAGGTTCACTTTTTCTTGGTCCAAAATTGCTAGATAAAATTTGTAATTCAACAAGTTCTTGATTGGGTAAATCTGAGTTTGCTGAAGAGCAGATTTTTTTTTTTTAGTGCAGGCATGAAATTCTTTTGCTATGATATTTCTTTACCTATACTTCTTTGCTTGGGTATGAATATGCTGCCTGCTTTGCTTTTTTTTTTTTTTTTTTTTTCTTTTTTTGTATAAATAACCCTTTTTTCTCAACCTTACCTCTTAAAAGGAATTGGACTTAAAAATTCAAGTTATCTAGCTTATGGATTCGTATTAAGTTGATTAGTTAAATAAGTAACGTATTGACGCATCTAATTTGGGTTCTCTTTAATTTTGATTGCTAATGTTTGAGATATGAAAGTAATTATTCTTGAAATTTCCAAGTGGTCTATGGCTGTGGTTGCTGTTGTAGAAGTTTTGCTTGAAACATTTAAGCTGCCATATTGATGAATCTCTGTCTCAACTCTCGGAAGGATCTTGATTTGCTTTTGTTCAGTTTAAATCTTCACTTTCTTTGTCATGTATAATCAGGTTCTTTGACAATCTCGTCTTTATAGGCTATATTGATATCGTCAGGTGTTAAAATAATAATAATAAATAATATTCTTTTGTTGTTTTGTTTTCTATTTACTTCTTTAAGAATCGGTTTACATCCTTTAGCTTTGTACTAATGATCTGCATTTTCAATTTTTAACCCACTGTCTTCTATCCCTATCATGGATTATAATGATTTCCTTTTCATATTTTATACATTGTCTTTCATACGTCGTTTGTATGTTGAATGCATATTAATTTCCTTTTACTTCTTCCTTTTGCATGTGAATTTGTTGGAGTCCAAATGGACTCTTTGCATTCCCTAATGGGCCAATCAGGTCCATCCGTTGAGTCATGCCCGGAAGTGAGTCTAAGGTTGCATAGTGTGCGAATGCAAGGAGTCGAAAGAAAAAGAATGGGTTAAGATCCCATTTTTGAAGCGGAAACGAGACTAGAAAGTCTCAATTTATTTACTTATTGAGTTATTGTTGCCTTTATTCATTTTTTTAGTTCATTCATTCGGGCCAAGAAGCCAAAGGTGTAAATTTAATACAGGTGGAGCGGATTTTGGGCCAAAAGGCTCGAAAGCTAGATTAGGAGAGGTGAAATGAGTCGAAGGCTCAATTAGACTAGGACAAGTTTTGTTGGTTTGGGCCAATGGCCTAAATCCCTTACTTCCTCCCCTTCTCCCTGTTCTTTATGTTTGTTTTCCTTATGTGCTTTGCGAACCTAGTTAGTTCCTTAGTCAAGTCGCTAAAAAACAAGTTTTGCCTAAACACCAAAATATTTCTAAATTGCTTTCTTTCAAAAAATAAACTTTTTCAAAGTTAGTCAAATATGATTTTCAAACAGCCCGGATAACTGCAAGTTAGAGGACGTTTTAGGTGCCTAACACCTTCGTAAAACGTTAATAGGAATCGTTTACTCAAAATATTCAAAACTTAAATGATTTTCCTATTTTGAATTGTTTGAAGTATCTCTCTGAAGGTTTCTTAACTCTTTTTCAAAATTAAGTGGCGATTCTTCTCAAAAAGTCAAAATTTCTCCGCAAAACAAACATTTGATCATGAAATAAGAAAATTACTTTATTTATAAATTTTAAAATTGAAGTTGGTGCGTTGGCCATACTTTTTGTAATAATAAAGATAAAGAACTCGTTTGTCTATAAATAGTATTCATTATATTTCAGAATACGTTTTTATTTATTTCGGAATACTTATTTGGTCATAAATAAATTAAATACAAATTGAAATTGTATCTGAAAATTTGAAAAACATCTCAATTTTTTTTCACTATTTTTGATTGCACTTTTTGTACTTATTGCTTTATTTATAAAAAAAAATATTTTCATAAAATAACTTCAGTTTCATAGAATTTCATTTTTAAATTTATTTTTACTTTTTATATTTTTTTTCACAAATATATTTGAATATTAATATCAACTTGAAATACTATGATCAAATACAATTCAACTCTATTTTCTACTTTAAAAATTTCAAATAAAGTGAATATATTTTTAATTTTTCATGGTCAAACGCCTATTTAAAATTGAAAGTTAGATGTAAAAATAATTTTTTTAAGATAAATTTCAATTACTGGTTATTCAACTTTGGATTCATCAAAAATAATTTTCACTTTTTTATTACATATAAGTTTTCTAACTTAAAATTTTATTACATATAAATATTATTTTACCACATAGAATGTGTTTGGTAATGAGGACTTTCGATGAATGAAACATTAAAATAAAGAAGTAACAAATTTGTTCGAGTAAGTAAATCAAAAATTTAATTAAACCAAAATCTGAATATACTCTAAAGCAACTATACCAAAAAAAAAAAATGTAAGAAAGGAAAGAAATAGAGAGAAAAATAGGTCATCTAAGACTTTGATTTCTTTTTATCACTGTGAAACCCACTATTTCTACTTAGCAAAATTTGAGAGGATCTTCACACAACTTTTGTCTGTCATGTAATACTTGAGCCTCTCATAAATTAAAATTTTTCGGACAATACAATTATTAAAAAATATTTTTTTCCATTTGAATTTACTTGTCACATTTTTATTTGATATATCGATTAAGAAAATAATGATTGTTATAGTGACTTTATAATATTATTCATATTGATTGATATTTAATACTCCGTTTGTTTGCTTTTACTTGTTATTTTTTGATATGTCACATCCATTAAAAATAATTATTCATATGACTATTTTATCATAGTATGTATATTAATTGATGTTTAAAGTAATATGTCTTGAAAATTGTTTGGAGAATAAATAATTAATGATGAGGGTAAAAAAAAAATATCTTTTATTTTTTCTTGATATGTTAAAAGTAACAAGTAAAAATCAAAATTCAATGAGAAAAATAGTGACAAGTAAAAGCGAATGGAGGGAGTAATAGGTATTGAAAAATGATTCGAAAAAGACTCAAAAATACCTCTGAACTATTCGAAATAGCTCAAAAATGCCCTTCGTTGAATTTTTGGCTCAAAAATACCCCTCCGTTAAATATTTGGCTAAAAAATACTCCTCCCTCTAACGGAATTCGAAAAAGAATCAAAAATACCCCTGAACTATCTGAAATGGGTCAAAAATACCCCTCTGTTAAATATTTGACTCAAAAATACCTTTCCCTTAACGAAATTAAATTGTTCCGATTATTTCATTAACTTATATAAAGTTCATCATTTAACTTATATTTCGTTAATTTCTTTAAGTGAAAATTTATATTTCATTAATTTCGTTAATTTATATTTCATTAATTTCTTTAAAGATTAAAAAGATATAAAGTGAAAATACCTTTTTAGAATAAATGTATGTTTATTTTCCAAATCAAATTCAACCAATTTATATTATAATTCAAATACTTTTTTTCATTATCTTATTTTTAAAATTAAAAAAATACTTTTATGTAAAAAAATTAAAGTATTAGGGTTAAAAAGTTAAAGTTAGGGTTTAATTCAATCGAAATAATTTAATTTCGTTAAGGGGAGGGGTATTTTTGAGCCAAATATTTAACAGAGGGGTATTTTTGACCCATTTCAGATAGTTCAGGGGTATTTTTGATCCTTTTCCGAATTCCGTTAGAGGGAGGGGTATTTTTGAGCCAAATATTTAATGGAGGGGTATTTTTGAGTCAAAAATCTAACGAGGGGCATTTTTGAGCTATTTCATATAGTTCAGGGGTATTTTTGAGCCTTTTCTGAAAATGATTTGAAGAATACGTTATTAATGTTAAGAGTAAAACATGAAAAATAATTTTGATTCGTAAAAATAGAGAGGTTTAAACATTAAGAGTTGCAGCAAGTGGAACATAGAAGGAGTTGGGAAGTTACTATATGGTTATTAGCCAGGAAGGAGGATTTATTATGGGTACATTGGTATGCTAATGATCACTACCAATTGACTACGAACGGCAAGCTAGAGTACTCAATAGCCGAAAGCTATAAATGCATTAACATGCAGGACCACTGCACAGTGCAAATTACAGATTCATTTGGTCGACCATTCTATGCATACAACCAAAACATAGGTTTTTCATATGGTTGGCGCATCAAGGAAGGCAACTAACAAAGAGGATCGGAGGCTTACCCAATTGAATATTAATTTCAGTTGCTACTGTTACATGTGCGCTGTGTGATCAGAGTAAGAGCACCTGTTTGGAGATTGTGATTGAATCAAGAAAGTGAGGGATGGTCTGTCAAAATTGGCTAGGCTTTCAAATACAACAACAGGGAGTACAATAAATCACTCATTGGCTAAGTAGGAGGCACTGGAAGATCAAATTTCAGCAAGAGATAGTGTTTGCTATTTGGAGTGCTATGTTTTACTACACATAGCAATTAGCAAGAGAGGAATTGGACTATTTTCAGGAAGGCTACTGTTAACACTAATTTTGTAATTACACAGATTCAAAAGAAGATTAGAGAGTATACAAGTCATAAAGAAAGCTCACAGATGTGGTTCCTTCATTGCCAGACTATGTAACTAGCTGTTTGTCTTGAGGCTTAGAGAATACAGCACCTATCCTAGATGGTGGTTGGTTTCCTAAGTGCTCCTTAGCTGTATTGAATTTTGTTTGTCAATGGTATTACTTCATGGTTTACCAAACAAACAAAAAAATATGATACTTATATATTTTTCTAAATTATAAATAAAATTAAAAAAACAAGAACTGAACAATTTTTTCATTTTTTAAATATCAAACGCACTTATACAACGCATAAAGCTCAAAGACTTGGGGTTCTTTATTAAATGGCCTTTTCAAATCTTCTTTTAAATTAAATAGACTATAAGTTTTTTTTTTTTTTAGGGAAATGACCCATTTTTGTGACAGATCTATTATCTATTTGATCGTATATAGACAGATTGATTATCGATCCGACAAATCGATTGTCGATCCAACAAATCGATTATCGATCCGACCTATATATGGACAGATCGATTGTCCATCCGACATATCATTTATCGATCTGACCTATATATGGACAGATCAATTATTATTCCGACAGATGAAAAAAATAGAAGTAGAGCATTTTACTAATTGTAAACTTGAAGAAGCTTATTAGCCGATTTTTCTCATTTCAACTTACTGACTTATTTATTTTGATTTAAAAATAAGTGCTTAACAATATTTTTTATAACAATATCTTCAGTAAATTGTCACCAAGTCGAGTTTGGAGAGGTTAAATGTATGTAGTCTATATCACTATCTCAGATGTGAGATAGAGATGTTGTTTTTAATAGACTCCCGATTCAAGATACAACAGTCTAAAAAAAATAATAAAGGGACAACAAACAATTAAAATAATCACATTCAATACTAACATAAATAAGACTCACTAAGTAATAGACAAATAACACACTCTGAAAGCATACTATAGCTACAAGTACGACTACCAAAACAAAAATCTACCTACTAAAAATAAAATATTTTTTTGATTTTATCGAAAGACTGTAGTATAAAAGTGCCTACATATTATTTTGTCTTATAAATATCTAAAATAAATCAATCGAAACAAACTCTTACCTTACATAGAAAAATAGTATTGTAATAAAAGGTATAACAAACTTCTAAAGTAAATTAGTAAGTAATGGGAACTTCTTAATGTTTGGAAGGAAATTAGTAAATATATTATATCACATTTTAACTACGAAGCATTGGTCACTTTAATTTATCACATTTTAATTACGAAGCATCTGTCATTCTAATAATCTTCAAGAATTCCCTTTCGGCTTGCAAATCGTCACTAAAATGGATCGTTTGTTTGACGCTTTCAATAGCAACTCGAGCATCTTCTCTTTCCTTTTGCCGTTCACATAGTGACTCGTATGTCTCGCACAACTTCGTTTTCTTCTTCATCTCGTTTTCATTAAAAATTAAAACTTGTTGTTGACATTTCAACATCATATCAATGTAGCGTTTCTTCAACTTTGCGGAACGGGATTTCAACATCGCAGGTATTGTTGCTTAATTCATACTTGTTTATATTAAGTGAAATGAAACATTTAACTCAACATATTATTATTATTATTTATATTAATAGAAATTAATTCAAGTTAATAAGATGTTGGCTATGTGTTTATATATAGTGCATTGGATGTTATTGAAGAAAATATTAAATCAATATGAAAATTTAAATAGTTTAACGTAAAATTCTAAAGTATATTTTCTATTAAAGGAGTACATAGGCAAAAATTTTGTTTTTGTAATTTTTGGACAAAAATTCAATACTATCTAAGAGAAAATAGTTTCGTAAAATAAATTGTCATTTTTTTTTTGAGAAATTTGATGAATCTGCCCTTCTTTGATCATTTTGTCATTTTTTTTTGAGAAATTTGATGGACCTGCCCTTCTTTGATCATTCTCTGGCAAAGGACTGGACATAATGAAGTTGGCAATTGGCTCTGATACTATGATAAAGAAATAAATTTTGGGACTAACTCAACTCAAAAACAAGTTCGTGAGGTGAGAATTGTCCAAGACTATATAAGGAGACCAAGAACCCTTTAATTTATTGATGTGGGGCTCCGATGTAGGGATCCAGCCCCATTATGCAGAAACTTATCTTCTTGGGTCCAAAATTGCTGCAGCCTTTGACTTTTGGAAAATTGACCTTTGGCGAATTTGACCTTTCTTGGTTAGGAAAGTCATGCCCTTTCATTGAGTTTTGTGGGCAGATTTTTTGCCTATAAAAGGAACTCTTGAGCTCATTTGGAAAACACACCAACAAATAGAGAAAGAAAAGAATAGTGAGGCATCACAGAGAGTTTAGTCTGTGAGGAAAAATAGAGAGTGTGAGCAATATTGTAGTGAGGTGAAAAAAATCAAAAAAGAGATTTCTTTTGAGTGTGTAGTAGTCACTTTGAGTATTGTACTTGTGACTACGGTGTAAAATTCTTTACTACAGAGATATCAGTTGCTCCTCTTGGCTCGTGGTTTTTCCCTTATTGGGTTTCCACGTAAAAATCTTGATGTCATTATCTCTCTTATTGTTCTTGTTGATTAACCGTATTATTGTTGACATATTTATTGCTCTTTATTACCGCAATATTATAATCGTGGTGAGATTTATTTCTAACAACTGATATCAGAGAGCAGGTTCTGCTTATTCATGAAAATAATAGTTGCGGTTGGTGGTACTATGGTCGGTAAAAATAAAATGTCCGGAGTAAAGAACGAGGTAGCAAAATTCAACGGTGATAGTGACTTCTCAACATGACAGAGGAAGATAAGGGATCTGCTCATCTAACAAGGATTACACAAGGCACTAAGTGACAAATCCAAAAAGCCCGAATCCATGAAACTGGAGGATTGGGAAGAAATAGATGAAAAGGCTACTAGTGCAATCAGGTTGAACTTAACAGATGATGTGGTCAATAACATCATTGACGAAGATAATGCATATGGTACTTGGACAAAGTTAAAAAATCTCTACATGTCCAAAACGCTGACAAATAAATTGTACCTAGAGAAACAGTTGTACGCCTTACATATGGGTGAAGGTACAAATTTCTTGTCACATTTAAATGTTTTGAATGGACTGATCACGCAGTTGGCTAACCTCGGTGTAAAGATCTAGGAGAAAGATAAAGCCATCATACTCTTGAACTCGTTGCCATCTTCTTATGATTCTTTGGCAACAACCATTTTACATGGTAAGGACTCTATTGAGCTGAAAGATGTCACATCAGCTCTTCTACTCAACGAGAAGATGAGAAAGAAGCCTGAAAATTATGGGCAGGCTCTCATCACAGAAAGTAGAGGCAGAAGTCACCAAAGGAGTTCAAATAGTTATGATCAAATCGAAGGTCGTGGAAAGTCTAAGGTCCGATCCAAATCAAAAACCAGAAATTGCTACAATTGCAATCAACCAGGTCACTTCAAAAGAGATTGTCCAACTCAAAAAAGGGACAAAGGTGAAAGCAGTGGCCAGAAGAATGACGACAATACTGCTGCCACAGTGAAAAATAATGATGATGTTATTCTCTTCATAAATGAGGAAGGGGAGTGCATGCACTTGGCGGGGACAGAGTCAGAATAGGTGGTTGACACGACAACATCTTACCATGCTACACCGGTAAGGGATTTTTTCGGCAAGTATGTAGCAGGTGATTTCGGCACTATGAAAATGGGTAACTCAAGTTATTCAAAGGTCTTGAGGATTGGAAACATTAGTATCAAGACTAATGTCGGATGCACATTGGTTCTAAAAGATATGCGTCATGTACCCGAGTTGTGGTTGAACTTGATCTCTGGAATTGCCTTAGATCGAGATGGATGCGAGAATAATTTTGCAAATAAATAATGCCAAGGGAGCATTGGTGATTGCAAAAGAAGTTGCTCATGGCACATTGTACAGGACAAATGCAGAAATTTACCGAGGTGAATTGAATGCAGTTCGAGAAGAGATTTCTGCAGATTTGTGGCACAAAAGAATGGGTTATATGAGCAAAAAATGATTAGAAATCCTCGCTAAGAAATCACTCATCTCTTTTTCCAAAGGTACGACGGCAAAATCATGTGACTACTGCTTATTCGATAAGCAACATAGAGTCTTATTTCAGAGATTGTCTAAAAGAAAATTGAATATACTTGATTTGGTATATTCTGATGTTTGTGGTCCAATAGAGGTGGAATCGATGGAAGGTAACAAATATTTTGTTACCTTTATTGATGATGCTTCACAAAAATTATGGGTTTATATCTTGAAAACCAAAGATCAGTTATTTCAAGTATTTCAGAAGTTTCATGCTTTGGTGGAAAGAGAGACGGGTCAAAAGCTAAAGCGTCTCTGTACTAACAATGGAGGTGAGTACATTTCAAGAAAATTTGAAAAGTATTTCTTAAGTCACGGGATCAGACATGAGAAGAAAGTTCCTGGAACCCCACAACACAATAGTGTAGCTGAGCGGATGAATCACACCATTGTTGAGAAGGTGAGAAGCATGCTCAGAATGGATAAACTGCCTAAGTCATTCTTGGGTGAAGCAGTTCAGGCGGCATGCTACCTGATCAATCGTAGTCCATCAGTTCCATTGGAGTTTGAAACCAGAGAGAGTTTGGACCAACAAAGAGGTGTCCTACTCTCATTTGAAGGTGTTCGGTTGCAGAGCTTTTGCACATATCCCGAAGAAGCAGAGAACAAAACTATATGATAAATCAGTTCACTACATATTCATCGGATATGGAGATGAAGAATTTGAGTACAGATTGTGGGATCCTGTAAAGAAAAAGGTCATCAGAAGCGGAGATGTAGTCTTCCGAAAAAGTGAAGTCGGAACTGCTGATGATGTATTAGAGAAGGTCAAGAAACAGAATGGTACAGTTCTTAATGTTATCATCATTCCTTCTACTTTTGACCATCCCAGAAGTACAAAAAGTACAGCTGATGAGGTTGCCGAGCAGGGAGAGCAACCTGATGGTTATACCGAGCAGGGGGAGTAACCTGATACTGAGCAGATGAAGTACCCTACTCAAGAAGAAAAACAATCTCAACCTTTGAGGAGGTTCGAAAGGAAAAGGGTGGAGTCATCCAAGTACCCTTCCTCAGAGTATGTACTCATCAATGATGAGGGGGAGCCAGAAAGTCTAAAGAAGGTATTGGTCCATCCAAAAAAGAACAAGTGGATGAAAGCCATGGAAGAAGAGATGGAATATCTGCAACAAAATGACACGTACAAGCTGGTTGAACTTCTAAAAGGTAAAAGACCACTTAAGTGCAAGTGGGTTTTTAAACTCAAGAAAGATGGAAATGGCAAGCTAGTCAGATATAAAGCTCGATTGGTGGTAAATGGCTTCAAACAAAAGAAATGTATTGATTTTGATGAAATATTCTTACCCGTTGTCAAAATGACTTCTATTCAAACCATTTTGAGCTTAACAGCTAGCCTAGATCTTGAAGTGGAGCAGTTGAATGTGAAAACTGCATTTCTTCACGGAGATTTGGAAGAAGGAATCTATATGGACCAGCCAGAAGGATTTGAAGTAGCTGAAAAGAAACACATGGTCTGTAAACTGAATAAGAGTCTTTATGGATTAAAGCAGGCACCAAGGCAGTGGTACAAGAAGTTTGACTCATTCATGAAAGTCAAACCTACAAAAAAACTTATTCTGATCCATGTGTATACTTCAAAAGATTTTCGAACAACAACTTCATTATTCTGTTGTTGTATGTGGACAACATGTTGATTGTGGGACAATACAAGGAGCTGATTTCCAAGTTGAAGAAAGATTTGTCCAAGTTATTTGACATGAAGGACTTGGGCCCAGCACAACAAATTCTGGGGATAAAGATTGTTCGAGAACGAACAAGCAGAAAGTTGTGGCTATCTCAGGAGAAGTATATTGAACGTGTACTCGAACGCTTTAACATGAAGAGTTCTAAAGTTGTTAGCACACCTCTTGCTGGTCATCTAAAGTTAAGCAAGAAAACGTGTCCTACAACAAAGGAAGAGAAGGGAAATATGGCTAACATTTCTTATTCTTCAGTAGTCGGGAGTTTGATGTATGCAATGGTGTGTACCAGACCGGACATTGCTCATTCAGTTGGCGTTGTTTACAGGTTCCTTGAAAATCCTAGAAAAAAACACTGGGAAGCAATCAAGTGTATACTCAGGTACTTGAGAGGTACCACAGGAGATTGCCTATGTTTTGGTGTATCTGATCCAATCTAGAAGGGTTATATAGATGCTGATATGGTAGGTAATCTTGATAACAGAAATCCACTACAGGATATTTGTTTATATTTTCAGGGGGAGCTATATCATGGCAGTCGAAGTTACAGAAGTGTGTCGCACTCTCTACAACTGAAGCAGAGTATATTGCAGCTACTGAAGCTGGCAAGGAGATGGTATGGCTGAAATATTTTCTTCAAGAACTTGGATTGCATCAGAAGGAGTACGTTGTCTATTGTGACAGTCAAAATGCAATTGACTTAAGTAGAAACACCATGTATCATGCAAGAACGAATCATGTCGATGTGAGATATCACTGGATTCGAGAAAAGATAGAGTACAAATCTATGCTGATCATGAAAATCCCTACAAGTAAAAATCTTTCGGATATGCTGACCAAGTTGGTATCACGAGACAAGTTCAAGTTGTGCAAAGAACTTGTCGGCATGAGCTTTCTTTGAGAAGAATGACGATACCTCTTTCAGGTGCATAGGACTAGAGGGGAAGATTTGTGGGGATCCAGCCCCATTATGCAGAAACTTATCTTCTTGGGTCCAAAATTGCTGCAGCCTTTGGCTTTTGGAAAATTGACCTTTGGCAAATTGGCCTTTGGTGAATTTTGCCTTTCTTGGTTAGGAAAGTCGTGCCCTTTCATTGAGCTTTGTGGGCAGATTTTTTTTCCTATAAAAGAAGCTCTTGAGCTCATTTGGAAAACACACCAACAAAGAGAGAAAGAAAAGAAGAGTGAGGCATCACAGAGAGTTTAGTCTGTGAGAAAAAATAGAGAGTGTGAGCGATATTGTAGTGACGTGGAAAAATCAAAAGAGAGATTTCTTTTGAGTGTGTAGTAGTCACTTTGAGTATTGTACTTGTAACTACGGTGTAAAATTTCTTACTACAGAGATATCAGTTGCTCCTCTTGGCCCGTGGTTTTTCCCTCATTGGGTTTCCACGTAAAAATCTTGGTGTCATTATCGCTCTTATTGTTCTTGTTGATTAACTGTATTATTGTTGTCATATTTATTGCTCTTTATTACCACATAACTTGTGACCTCCCCGTACCGCTACTACCAACCAGTGGAACACGCCGCTTGACCATTACTTATCAAGAAAACTTTCGACACGAGGCATCAACCGTAGATCTCAACTACTAGGTCACTTCACATGATCTGCCAAACATCTTGTACTGCCGTTATCACCCAACGGGACACGCCACCGGACCACCACTCGCCAGGAAGACTTTCTACACAAGGCACTACCTGCAAATCTCCAGTCTTGTCGTTACATTAGGAACTTCTCACCAACCACAGTCCACCACTCCGACACACTCAAACTTGAGCTCTAATACCACTTGTTGGGATCGTGTGTAACTTTGCACTAGTATGATATTGTCCGCTTTGGGCCAAACCCTCACGGATTTGTTTTTGGGCACCTCCCAAAAAGCCTCATACTAGTGGAGTTGGGTGACACTTTAAATATTGGACATGTTCCCTCTATTTTTCTGATGTGGGATTGTGTTTGCTTCTTAACATCCAACACCATAATATCGCAAGTATTCGAGTATCTTCCTCTTGGTGAAACAAACTATATTATTTTTCTCCGTCACTTGGCTAAGTTATTTTGACGCAAGAACTAAAAGTGAAAAAATACAATAATGAAAGCCTATGTAGAGAAAACATGAACTTCTTATAAGTTGCTTAAACAAAGTAAATATGTTTCACAAGTCTCATAAATTCCCTGAATGATTATTCATGTTTGAAAAATTACCTACAAATATCACTTTTGTTTTATTTAGGACAAGAATATCATTCAACTTTTCTTTTTTTTTTTCTTAAAATATACTTAACATCTCAAAATCTTTCTCTCTCCTACTTGAAATACCATGTCATTAAATTTTTTAAATTTTTTTGATAAATGTATAACTAATCAATCTTATTTAACTAAAGTTTTATCCTATTTTTTTTAATTATACCTGATATATTAATCATTGAAGATTAATTTAATTACGCCAAAAGTTTGGATTATTTTGTTTGATATGTAATCTTCAAAGTTACTTTTATTTAATTATTTATTTCACCACTTAATAATAATTTTAAAATACAAGTACTTATACAAATTGGTACAATAACTTTTTTTGTCGTTTATTTTATATACTAAAAATTCTTAGAATGTAAAAGAAATAAAATGATGGATTTCATATTTTAGACATTAAGTTTGTTATTTATATGAGAATAGAAGAATAAAATCTTCTTTTTTGAAGGAAAGAAAAATTATGCAGACTTGAAACAAATTAAATATCTTAAGAAATATTAACAAAATGATACCTTCTTCAGTACTATTACAAATGGATTTTTAAAATATTAGTCAATCAATTATGCTTTGCTTTTGATGGATTTAGAATGAGCTATGGATATAAATTAGTGTTTACTTGTATAATAAAATAAAATATAAATATAATGATCACAAAAAAGTGACGAAACTAAATTAAAAATAATAATTTTTTTTTCTAAACTTTTATGTCTCATCTTACGAATTTACTTGATTTATTTATGGGCAATTACTTGTTAAAAATCTGCAATAACAAAAAAATCATCTTTTCACTATATATTTTTCAAAAATTATCCTGCATAAAAAGTTGCAAGTAATCTATATCCAAATTAAATTTTCAGGTAATAATACATATTAAAATTTTCTAATTGAATTTTGTTTGGCAACAAAACATACCGTAGGTTTGTCATCAATGCTTTTAAATAATAAATTATATTTTTTTATTCTCTATTACTCTATATTTGAAGGTAATATACTATCTTTGGATTATATTAATCCAAAAATTCTTTTGTATAATCCAAGAAAATGAATTTTATTCTTTTATTCTCATATAAATAACAAATTTAATGTCTAAAATATGAAATCCATCGTTTTTATTTCTTTTACATTTTAAGAATCTTTACTACATAAAATAAATAAATAAAAATTAAACGAGTATCAATTTTTCTAAGTATTTGAGTTTTAAATAGTGTTAAGTGGTAAAATAAATAAGTAAATAAAAGAAACTTTGAAAAGTACATATCAAATAAAATAATTCAAGCTTTTGGTGTAATTACATTAATCTTTAATGATTAGTATATTATGTGTAATTTTTTTTTCCAGAAAAGAATTAGAATAAAACTTTAGTTAAATAAGTTTGATAAGTTAAATAGATCTATTTATCAAAAAAAGAAAGAAATTTTAATGACATGGCACTTCAAGTAAGAGAGAGAGTTTTTGAGGTGTTAAGTATATTTTAAGAAAAATAAAAAGAATTGAGTGATATTCTTATCCAAAATGAAACAAAAATGATATTTATAGGCAATTTTTCAAATATGCATGACCATCTATGAAATTTACTCCAAGAATTTGTTGGAATTACTATAATTCCTTCTTTGTACGAAAGGGAGACTCCCCAATTTACCCTTCTTATATTTCTTTTACTTAAGAGAACGAAATTCACACTTCTTTTATGTTTTTACAAAAATAAGAAGGCTGCATATCATAAGGAAATAATAGAATAAGGGTGTGTTTGGTATGAAGGAAAATGTTTTAGTGTTTAGCTAAAGCGTAAAAATACATTTTAGAATTTTTTTAAAAAACAAAATTAAAAAATGTGTCGGGGTGATAGGGTATTGGGTAGATGATTTTGAGAATTGTACGAACATTACAACTTTACAGTGAGGTTGAAAGAGAGTTTTGGAAAATGTTCTCCTTACTTTTTGAAGGAAAGTCATAAGGAAAATAAGTTGGTTTGAAAAATATTTTTCAAAACATATAAACCAACCAAACATAAGAAAACAGGAAAACATTTTCTGAAAAATATTTTCCTTCATACCAAACACACCCTAAGTATATCATAAGAGGAGGAAAATATCTAGCATATAAATTTTGGAGAACCCTTTGACCTTGTTCTAGATGATTAAGACCATACAAAATTCACAAAACTTGATGAAATCTGAAAGAGAGAGACTCACAAGTGACTTAAAAACTCAGTTAAATGTTTGGAACGACTAAGACAATAAAACCTTGGAGCTATTACAATATAGTAATAGAATCTTAATTAAATGTTTAAAACTAAGACAATGAAACTTTAATGCTAGTAAAATATATATAGTAATAGATTCGAGTTACATACGCTGATGGTATAAAGAATTTTTACACTATCAGTATATGTTAAACATGTTGTAGCACGTAACGCCTTTACTTCCTTGATGGCCATGCAACTGAAATAGGACTTCTAACTTTCTGGTATTTATTTCTGGAGTTGATCCACATCAATTGTCCTTCTGCAAAGCTTTTCCTTTGAGTCCCAATTCTCTTCCTTGCTATAAACCAAACTCTGTAAGTTAAACTTTGATTTACGCGCTTAAATATCAGACGCCGCGGTTTAACTCTCACTTTAACTCCTTCTGGCTCCACAATTCCAACTGAGTAAACGGAATCAGGACTCCCTACGTTTGTCACTCTCCTTGTGATCATTTTTCTTGTTTTTCCTGCCTTAAAGATCACGGATATCGAGGGGTAATTGAGGCTAAAACCCCGGTTTTTCTGCAAAGCGTCGTGGCAGCTAACATTCTTGTGAGTAATGCTAAAGATTTCTCTGTGTTTGTACCCAAGAGTGCAAAGGTGAGTGACATAGTCATTGGCCTGAATGTCATATATTAATCCGGGATCATCGGATCTTCCAGGATTTACCTGTCCAGCTCCCACAGCGAAAAGTCCAGCTGGTGTGTCACCATCCATGATTGGTTTTCCTTGGTGGTTAGTTGTGTCTGCAGTCGTCATTAGCGCGGATTTGATTGCAGCCGGTGACCATCTAGGATGAATTGAATGGAGCAGTGCAGCAATGCCACTAACATGAGGACAAGCCATTGAAGTTCCTGATAAGACGGTGAAATTTACTCTTCTTGTATCCTCAGGAAGTGCACTAGGGCCTTTATTTTGCGGCCAAGCAGCAATAATGTTGACACCTGGAGCAGATGATGTGGATTCAAGATTCTAAGTTCTACGACGATATAGGTTCAGAACATGACAGTACGCTATTTATTAAGTTCTTTTCACAAGTATATAAAAGGAGCAACCCGTGTTCACGCATGGTCTGGTGAAAGGCAGCACCCTATAGGGTGTGATGCAGGCAGTCTATCCTGATGCAAGCATCAGCAACTGATTCCACATCTCGAACCCATGACCTATAGGTCACACGGGAGACTGCTTTATCATTGCACCAAGGCTCCCTTCCTTGCCACACACACAACAAATAAAGAATTGCGAGTTCAATAAAAACTGACCAGGAGCAATCAAATCAGGTTTGAGAATTGAAGGATCAGTAAAACTTGGACCCCTTGAAGAAAATTGTGCTACAGCAGGTGCACTAGATTTTCCTATAACCGTGCCTCCAAATATGATTCGAGCTGTTGGTTTTCGCGTTGAGTTCATGTAGCTTTGCAACTGAATTGATTCATCGAAACCAATCAATGTTGCTGGAAGGACATGCACATCGACAGAATCTTCCTCCAAATTTATTGCTGTATTTGCTAGGATCATGGCAACACCACCTGATTCTCTAACAACTTGACCTTTCTCTGCTCTCCCATTAACTCCACGATCACATACAACGATTTTCCCATGGACTTTTGCTCTTGGAAGAGATCCTCTTAAGCAAAATTCACTTCCATTATCTCCATCGTTGAGATAAACAAGCTCAAGCACTTTCTGAGAATTATGAACTTGTTTCCCGGGATACAAGGATTCTCCATACACATACTTGCCATTACCTGTTGGAAAATATGTTGAGGGACACAAATAATTTAGGCTTGAAACACGTTAAATGGGGCTTTCCTAAAAGAAATCGCGTTTTGAAACTTCTCATTATATGTATAAAAAAGTGTAACATTACCTAGCTGAATTATTGCTGGAAATTTCCTGTCAAGTGTGCTAGCACCAATAGTGGCAATCCAAGGAGCCTCATTTGCTACTGAACTTAGCATCGGACCATTATTTCCTGCAGCACATACAACCGAAATTCCATGCTCCATGGCTCGAAAACTGCCAATGGCAATAGTATCCTCATAAAGTGGAACGGGGAAACCACCAAGTGAAAGCGACAATATGTCTACTCCATCTCTAATAGCTACATCCATAGCTGCAAGTATATCGGAGCTATAACAACCACTCGACCAGCAAACTTTGTATATCGCGATATGAGCACCCGGGGCCATCCCTCGAGCCTCCCCTGCTCCATTTCCAAGCACACTTGCCATTGGAACGGGAGCTCCCCCTGCAGTCGATGCTGTATGTGTGCCATGGCCTTGAGAATCTCGTGGCGATGCATATTCCTCCACAAAATCTATTGATTTTGATGTCTTTGATGCCATCATGTGTCCTATGTGGAAGAACCTTGCACCAATAAGCTTGCGATTGCAACTTGAAGAATTGAAATCTTGTCCTTCTTGGCAGGTACCTTTCCATTTCTTTGGAATAAGAGGCATTCCATGGTCAACAAAACTCGGACTTTCTGGCCAAATTCCAGTATCAAGAACTCCAATGATCGCGCCTCGACCAAATCCAGACTTCAACCAAGTACCTTTGTTAGGAGAAAAAAAAAAAGAATGATATAAAGACGGAATCAAAGTAGGCACAAAGTCTGTGAGGCACGAAAATAACAGCCCTTAACAGCAACAACTCCACTGTATATTGCAAATTGACTTAACCAAGTAGTAAAAGAGTTGATAGAAGGCTATGATAAACATGTCGGGTTGATTTTTCATATGGTCACTGATCAACTAATAGTTATTATACTTTCTTTTTATATGAGTTTCTGGTTCCGCCGCTCTAGTCTTTTAACAAATAAAGCCTTCAAACTCATTTTTATACATTACAAAAAAACTATGTAACATACCTTCTTTTGTAGGACTAAGTCCTAAGAACTTGTAAGAATAAGTTGTCTGAACGTCAAGCCTCCTCTCTGGATATATCGATAACACATTGTTCGATTTCTTCATTGCCTTTAGGTCATTTTCAGATAACAAAGCTGCAAAACCTTCAAATGCAGAATGGTAAGAGTACAAAAGGCGAGAACTCGAGTTTTCGCCTGAGGAAATGAAGTTTTCAAGAAATGAAAGGTGCCATTGTAGCTTAGAACTAAAAGGGGTTCTTGTTGATGCATGTGGATGCAATTGTACTATGTAAGTTTGCAACTTTTGAGCTTGTAGTAGGGGAATAAAACATAGTAGGGAACATAGAATGTAGTGTTGGAAATTGAGTTCCATTGGATTATATTTGTTGTAGAATAATGCATGTTGATTGAAATACTTGGTGGGGTATTTAAAGGGGTTGAAGACAATTCAAAATTCATGTTTGTGAAACAAAAGAAGAAACTCGTGAGATTCAAGAGCTCCTCTTCACGAGGTGGTGATCAAGATTCAAAAAGTCCACGAACATTCCCAAGTTCTTTAAATTTGTTCTTTCTACTATTTTCTCAGAACAAATTTCAAGGTCATTTAACTTTGTGTCTATTATACACAAAAATCATTTTTTTCTTTCATTCATTTCACAAAAGTCATTTAACTTTGCTCCGGCCATCACAAAAGTCACTATGGCCGGATTCTGTAATAATCCCACCGGAAAAATGACGGCAACCTTAATTAACGTATTTACTTAATTAATACAATCAATATATTAAATTGATATTATATAGACAAAGTTCATATAAGTGTGTTTGCATGAATTTTACGTGGTTAGCAGTTGTAATCATTCAATTTGTATGAGATTATTAAAGTTGATACGTGATAAAAAAAGATTTCTCTAATGTAAAAGTTTTGTTGCTATGGTCTGAGAGTTTAAATTAGGTTGTGCCTTTTTTTTTTTAAAGATAAATAAATAAATATTGTAATAACTTATTTGTAAATTTTTATATTAATAGGTTGTGACTTATAAGATTTCTAAACATTAGTTAGATATCAGAGACCCAGTTATTATTGTTTTTTTGATTGACCAAATTTATAAAAATTGCTTATTTGAGAAGAATTTTTAACAAAAAAGCTTTTAGAGGAGTACTATTGAAGGGAGATAATATGTATTTTGCATTTTTATTTGAAATTGCTTCTTTATTATTTGATTAACAAATTCTGTTTGGCCAATTTTTTTAAAAAATAATAATAACTTAAAATTTCATTTATCTTATGTTGTATCTAGTATTATTTAAAATAGTTATATACTCCATTAAGGTTTTAGTCAATATAAATGTTAAACAGAAAAATGAAAGAAGAGAAAGGGTTACATTTATATAATCAGGAGATAATATTGATTAAATTAATGAGAGATAGTTTGATAAATATAAATTTTGGAAAGGATATTATCTTGAATACATTAATTAAGGTTGCCACGTCATTTTTTCGGTTGAATTATTACAAAATTCGGTCATAGTGACTTTTGTGATAGCCGGAGCAAAGTTAAATGACTTTTGTGAAATGAATGAAAAAAAAATGACCATGAATGAAATTTACTTTATTTTCTCACCGTCGTCCAGTACTCGCATTAGAGTTTCGAAAAAATTCAAATTCGTTTCGAGAACTTCCACATATGGAGTAAAGCACTAGAAATCATATCCAGAGCTAGAATACGAGACCTTTGATTAAAGACTAACGGATAGTTACTACTCCGCTACCATCCTTGTTGGTATTAAATTTGTTACCTTGATAGAAAGGCATGAAGGATTCGGATTAGGGCAGAGGGTTAGTGGGTAGGAGTTCGATCGTGATAGTAGGGATGAGTGCTTGATTTGTATCTTCGCATGGAGTTTCTTGTTCGTGCCTTCGTGGTGTCTTAGTGATGTATCTGATTTTGAATAGATAGTTTATTGTATTACTTTGTAGGTGTCTTGTTTCCTTTATTATCTAGCAGTGTGTTATAGATTTTGATTTTTTTTGTTTATTATCAACTTCATATAAGGTAGTGGTATGGACAAGTTGTTGTTGTTACAGTAAAAGATTTCCAATTTTATATTTTGTATTTATAACGTGAAGATTTGTTCATTTAATACGTTCAATAGTTTACAAAATTAAATACCAGTGATTTTCTTTTTTTGCCATACGCTCCACTTTGCCGTTGCCTTTTATAAGTTGTTACTTGCCTTTGAGCATTCAATTGAGTCACGCCTAGCATTTGAGGCTCCTTTTGTAACGAAAATAGCACTAGAATTTAAACTAATCTGCAATAACAGGCTAAAAATTAAAATACATTGATAAGGTAAGTAATTCACTATTGAATTCAAGTGCTTTCACTCCCGCGGTATATGAATATTTTTAAAGTAAAGTGACAAAATGAAAACATGTAACACATCATAGCAAGCATGCTTACGATAACTTGGAAAATAGAACAATAATCTGCTATAAATTGATAAATCATATGGATTGCGTACATATTATTTACGCCATCAAGAGCGCATACATATAACTGAAATCGCAATGAGTAAATAACCAAGTACGAGAATACAACATAGAATTATGTATAGAGCAGCAAATCATCCTAAATCATGACACTAATTACAACTGCATATTCAAATCATATAAGTTACCAGCCTTAGAGACTATCAATCCCAGAAAAAAGGTGGGGATGATGATCTTCTAGGCTATTTTTCTCACTATTTCCGATCATGTTATTAAGAAAATTACTTCATCGATCTATTCAGACCACCAGTTCTTTTCTTATGATAGTATCTAGTTGCTCCTTGCAGCCTGTGCGTGCAGCGCCTTCTTATGCTACAACATAGTTATACCACAACATACAATGGTCAAAAGTTAGTCCTGTAATGTGCCTGTGTCCTCTTGCACTTCTTGTCTGAAACAACAAATAATTCAAGCACTCTTTTCTTCTAAATGTACTACTCATTCTCGTAGCTTGAAAGACGAGCATCTGAAAGAACAGTGAAAAGTTGTGTATCCACAAAAACCTGCATAACATGAAAGAGAATAAATCAATGAGATTGTACATCAGCCTACTCGAAAGAAGATGAACTACATGTCAAGGAGAAGGTTTGATTATCACAGGAATGTGAAACGATGAGCAGAAAAGGATAGATAAGTACAGCCCATCAGCAACATCGATTGATGGATTAATAATCTTGACTCAAAGAGGACTAGCCAGGGAAGAAGAGGATTATTCAAGAACGCTGCTACACCAACCCAAGAAAATGGGCTCACGAATTAAAAAACATCATATAGGGGTAAGGTACACTGTGGTGAGAATCTATTTTGACTGCCACATAAATTAGGCTGCGGTATTCAGCTTCCTATACCACATAACTAATATATCAAAATGCCTTCAAAAGGAGTGATATGGTTTATCAGAATCAGCCCTTTCTACCTTACAAAGGTAGGGGTAAGGCCTGCATACAACCGACCATTCCCCGAACCCACTTGAGGGATTACAGTCTGGGGGTAGTTGTTATTGCCTTCAAAGGAGTGATATGTCGTATTGAGCAGGCCAAGCGTAAATGAAAAGTCAATTAAATAACTACCACTTACAGATAACAGAGAAAATGGTTTACCTTCACAAAAGGTTGATCCCTACCAGGAAAAGAATCAATAAAGCTATCCTTTAGCAGTATCGAAACCTGTAAAATAGTAGGAGAAGCTTAATGGACTCAGACTACTCGTTTCCAGATCAACATACCAAAAGATTGTGGGGTCAATTGGAAACCCATCATACCCGGTCGCTGTTTGATTGTACACTAGTTAGTGTATGAGACCTCAAATCCGAACAAAGAGACTCCAAATACCGCCGCATAACAGTTAAGAATTGTGCTGCAGCTACAGCCTGCAGATTAGTCATAATTCAACACAAATATATAACGAGAAAAGCATGGGGGGATAATTAAAACAATTCAGAGAAGGCAGCTATGACACATGCACTACTTGTACAATATGTGAACTAGCCTGTACATAAAAACCTTTTCTCATTATATTTTTTACCAGATCATAAAACATATTTTGAGGCTGAATAAAGGACATTTTACTTTAACTGACCAAAGAAAAAAGTAAAAGATATTGGGCTATACATGGTGAAAGGATTACTATCATTGTGATATAGTTCAAACTGATAATTTTCTAAAATCAATGTTACATTGACCTTTCAATATGTGGCTGGCTGGTTAAGCTCCATTTATTCAAAATAAGAATTCTAAAAACATTGAAGTGACATTTCTTTTAGCAGATTTAAACAATGTTTTTAAATTTTCAAATCTTTGCAACTGTGTTAGCTTTTCAAAAAGTCCTCGGTCGTCCTGCATAATATTTTGAACTTGAAGAACTACCAGGAAACCATAAGTAAATATCTATTATTTGTCGGAGAGCATGTGTTTCATTGAATACATTTTTGAATTTCAGGCAGAAGACAGATCGCTCATCAGTCATCCCAAGACATTTGAATCCTGTCAGTAGGTTATTAGCATTTCAGACAGCTTAGCTTCTAGTTGAAAAATGCGTGAGCAGGCTAGAATGTATTATGTTATTTCACTTTTAAGCGTAATAAGGAATATGTAAATGAGGCAGAAGCTTTGCTAGAACTCATAGAGGCTCTCTAGGATTAGAAGAGGGCCATATTTTGGTATTTTTGCCCACTATACAGAAATTCCAGCACTAATTTTGTGCTGTTGTTTTCCTTAGAAAAGAGTGAGCAGGTCGAACCACTTTCTTAATTATAATCCAGCAAGTGAAAACAATCTCCTACAGATTACAGGAAAAAGTGATGCATTATAAAAGTATACTCAAATTTGGACAACAAAAATAAAATTAATGACTTCACACTGACATTACAGGAAACTTTTACCAGGGGTATTCAAATCTCAGGCTAGGCACTAGCATTAAAAGAAGTTAATGACAGATACCTGCGCTCCATTGCATCTGTATATAGGGCGCCGTTGAGCAAAAGTGTCTTCACGTGACAATCTGGCATGGATTGGCCGCAGTTCTGATAGAAGGTGCTTACGTTGTGGAAGTAGAGGCAAGTAACAAGATTTTATCTGCATCCCCAACAAAACAATAACAAGATGAAAAATTTGTAAGCTAAGAAAACCAAGTTTTAGCAATATCGAGAAGAACTATGTTAAACCACATCAAGAATTATTGAGGAGAATTTATATGCTCTCGGAAAGCACAATCTAAGAAAAAAAAGAAGCATCTTCATATCCAACAACTTTAACATCCAGAAATATTGAGAAGAATTTATATGCTCTCGGAAAGCACAAGCTAAGAAAAATACAAAGCATCTTCATATCCGACAATAATAGTATGGAAATGATCAACTGATGAACTTCACTTAATATAATCATATAGAAATTGTTCAACTAAAGATGAGAAAATACCAGCAAGGTTCTAGACTAATAAAAAGGAGCGAAGAAAACATTTTGTGCTGGGCAGAGTTTGCGAGAGAAAATTTGCAGCATTGACTTACCAGATAGACTAAATACTTCCATGAACTCTAACTACAATGAGCTAACCTGATCTTTGGTTACATTAACACGGACAAGATTAGTACTTCTCATCTTCAAGTCAGTTGGTTTGTGCTGCAGGCCAACCTGTCAATCATGGTCACAAAGAAGACGGTGGAATTGAGAATATGATTTGCAGTTTCTCCTTAGAGGACAAAACATAAATACTAAGGCTGAATCTATTGCACCAATTTGTTACTTGTAAAAATAGACGAAAGGAAACACCGTAGAGGAGAAAGGGATGGTACTCTCAGATACCACAAAACTCAAAGGATGGCTTTCAACTTTATCGGTTATCCCAGACTAACTGCCCCGTTAAGCCTATTTAACTTGCTGAATAGCTCAGTTTTGAAGAAGCAAAGGAAAATCACATCAAATTAGCTACACCTAGGAGAACACAATGAGTTTGTGCAGATATGTGTGTTAAAGTGTCCAATAATGGTTGAGGGTGAGTTGTATTTTCTTTATATGGTCTTAAGCAATCCTCATCTCATGAGCAGCTTTTAGGCTTGAGTTAGGTTCAAGCTCTTGTTTTTCATATGAATGTGAAATCTAAAGCTCTTCAGTGGTGCAGCGTTTCACTAGTCTTAACACATTCAATGCATCACCTAATTCATCTTCCATTATCACGCTCATGCATGCAATCATTTGTACGTCTTGAAACTAAAAATTTTTCCTTTTCGTGTTACTCCGATGAGGTTAGCTCAACTATTTCGTTGTGTAACTGCTACATCCCACATGTACCAGGTAATTCTACACACCAAGGCTTAGGCAGATAAGGAAAAAATTACCTACTTAATCTAACATAGTTTTGTGGGACTGATAAAGTATTGTATTAATAAAAGAATTTGGTACAAAGTTGGTACCATAAAATTACAATGATCGGAACATCTCCACAAAAAAAAGGTTCCATCTATACAAGAGTATAGTCTGGCAGTACAACACCACCAACAACATACCCAGTGTAACCCAGTCTAGTCCTGCAGTGAGTATAAAATTAATCAATCTATTCTCATCTTTAACATCTTGTAGGTTGCACCAAAAAGCCAAAAGCATGAGTGTTTAGTTTTCTGTACGACTTCTATTTTCTCTTCGAAACAGCTTGCATTTCCCTCTGAGAACAGATCTGTCTTGCCATCGTGCAATGTAAAACAAGGTGACTACTGCTCTCCTCCTCTTTGTAGAACAGAAAACATCTGCTGCAAATCGACAGCCCTCATCTCTGAAATTTATTTTGAGTGAGGCACGAAGTGTGAAACTATCCACATGAAACAACTAAACTATAGGTGGTTTTGGACTTCTATATCCTCTTCAAAGGCCAGCCTGTAGTGCTGCCACCATCACTGTTCAGAATTTTATAACACGAATTTACAGTTTACAGAGAAAACACCATCTTTCTGCTTTGTGTGTATGACTGTATAAGGAACATCCACAGGACCACCTTCTCTAAATCCTTCAGCCGTAGAGCCATTCTAAGAGATTTTCCAATCAAAACAGTTTCGACGAAAATCAGACACCAGATACTTCCATTCCAACATTCCAAAACCAGAGAACCGTACAAGAAGAGAAATTGCAGATATCATGATATCGGGACATTAGAGGGGCATGTCTACGCCTACCCATGCATCTTGTCAGAACCTCGTCCGCCTGGTATTTCTAGCTTTGATCCTTGTGTTGACAACAAAAGAGGACCATATGCTGCAAATGTATTTTCATAGTCCCAGGATATGAGATGAATTAACAGGGCCCGTAAACCAAGAATTTGTATACCATATTTGTGGGATATAAGTCTTCTCCATAAGTTCCCCTGTTCTTTTCCATATCTCCACAACCACTACATTAATAAGTTATTGTTATGAATTTTCAAGCCTCTAATACCCTGTCCCCCTCTTTTTTTGTCCATCATCACCTTATCCCAGTTTACCGAGTGAAAGGATCGCTTTTCCTTGTTACCTCCCCACAAAAAATTCCTCCTAGTCCTATCAAGATTCCTTTTAACACTTACTGACAAAAAAAACAAAGGTATGACATAGTTAATTTTCAATTTTTCTGTCTACAAGCCCTTCAGTTCTTTGCTCAGCCCCTTTTGGGGCAACTCTAAAGGAATAATAGTTCCTGATTCGACTGAAAATAATAGAGGGACACCTAACCAATTTTTCCTTCTTTCAACCACATTTGATTTGGAAGGAGATATTAGCTAGTCCACCTAAAAATTAAAAGATTTCACATTATCTTACATGAGCATTAGGCAGGAAATACAAAACTATTCTCAAAACTTCCCACATTATGCAGCCTCACTGGAACTGTCAATTTAACATGCAATGCTTTGTGAACACGTAAATGTGAAAGAGCACTAATGTGGATGTCAAAAAGATACTAAAACTAGAAGAGAAAAGAACAGGCATACGCGTTTGACCGATTCAGACACTTATTGACTCGTCTAGTACGATAGAAGATTCACCAACCACATATATAGCATAAGCTATAGTTAGACAATCTTAAGATTGCAAAAACAATGTAGCTGAACTTCACCAAGTAGAAGATGACCAAAAAAAAAACAGAGAAAGAACCTCACAATGAAAGGTACAGGAGCATCAAGGAAATCAAGCATCTTCCCAGGCAAAATCTGAAATTTAAAAATAGTGTCAATTGGTGATTGTAACTTGAGGAGAAGAAAAAATAGAGAGAGTACCAAATTCAGTATTACGACCAGTAAATCACGAAGGAAGATAGCTAAACACGCAAGTGCTGCATAGTTAAGTTCTTGTTTAATCAGTACTAATGTACCATGAACAGCTTTCTACATCACAAATGGTTTAAAGGCACAAGACTTGAAGGTTACAGTTTAATGCATTTTTTGCACCGAATCATTATGCTCACATCATTGAAGGGGTGTGCGAAATTCGACGGGCAACTTCTCCTCATCCATTAGTAGGTGATATTATGTACTTGATCTATTAGATTTAAAAATATCCTAATATATCTACAAATAGAACATTGCACGTTGACTGCCAAGTAGTGTATTCACTCCCACACCAGTGGGCTTAGGAAAATTTGGTCTTCCCATATAGTCTTTGGCTAAGTTGCTCGGACTCCCCAAAAAAGTTACCGCACCTATGTCTAATTCTTCAAAAATACACTATTTTTGGAGGATTCGCCACGCACCCTGTCAGCATGTTTGAAGAGTCCGAGCAATATAGGCCTTGGGCAATCCTCCACTCATGAGCTAGCTTTTGGGAGTTGAGTTAGACCCAAGATCCATTTTTAATAATGGTATCAGACCAAGCACAACCCAATTCATTGTTTCATCCGATGCTGGCCCCCCATCTTATATTGTCCACACTCTAGATGTCTAGTAATGGGCGTGTGGGGGGTGTTGAGTCCCACATCAGTGAGCTTAGGGAAACTTGGTCTCCTTATGTGGTCTTGGTAAATCTTACCCTCATGAGCTAGCTTTTTGGATTGATTGAGGTCCAAGATCCATTTCTTTCATAATGAATGTGAGTACAGGTTTGTAAAGACGCGCACACACAGAGACATGTATATATATCTTAGTACAATGATCAGAAATGGCAGTAAAGTCTTAACAATTCCAATTTTAGTAATTATCCTAACTGATAATAACATACTTTAGGAGGTATTCTGTTGAATAAATTTTAGTAGATTTACGCTGTACAATCAAGCATATGGAGTGGCTGAAACCTACTATATATAGAATTTGGAAACTTGTCCCTTGTTTCATACAAAAAAGATACTGAATATGTTATTCTTTTCTTCAGATTTAAGACAGTAAAGTCTTTTCATTAAAGCATAGAGCTGGAGCAAGCAGCTCCTTTCTTCCTTAAGAACGTGGTAAAGTATTGGGGACTTCCACGACCTATCATAAGTGACCTAGACCCATGCTTCACGGGTCAATTTTGGACGGAGCTCTTTCCACTCTTGGGTTCGGAGTTGCACTTCTCCACGAGTTTCCACCCGGCCGGGCAAATGCCATACTTGAGTCTTACTTGAGGCACTTTCTGAGTGCAAACCAGCGGGATTGGGCTAGGCTTCTTGATGTGGCACAGTTCTCCTATAACTTGCAAAGGAGAGAAGCTACGGGGCGTAAACCGTTCGAGTTAGCAATGGGACAAGAACCACATACTCCTCATACTTTGGTGAGTTCTTACGAAGGCAGAAGTTCCGGAGAATATCGCTTGGCAAAGACTTGGGAAGAATATACCGACAATTCATCCATGAAAGAAAGAAAAGGCAAGTGAAAATACGCTACTTTATGACTAAACAATGGTAGAAAACTCTTTTCCTTCCATGAACATTAATGATTTAAGAGTAAATTCTAGCTTCGTACAAGGCTCTAACAAATAAGAAGCCAGAGGAACTGATAACTCTGTGACTGAAGGTTAAGGGATAAAGTTGTCTACTTTTCTTCCTATCTTTGATGTGCTGATTGAAGGTTAAGGGATAACGTTGTCTACTTGCCTTCCTATCTTTAATATGCTGTTGTACTTAGGGACATCATGTCTCATTCAAACACCCATTAACACATTGAACGCTTGAAATAAGATTCAATGGTGGTACAGGACAGTAAATATAAGTAAAGATTACAGACAATAAATAGGAGGCTGGGAAGTAAGTAATAGCTGTGTTACAGTACGTACAGGTAAGAATAAACTCTGCCATTGAAATGGACGAATAATGGGAATCAGAGACAGCACTACCGCGGATAGAACACCCTGTACGTGTTGCAAAATAAGAAAATAAATAAGGCTCTGGTGTATGGCAGATTTTGCAATGTTCAGGAAACTCAAGAAATACAAAAAGCATATGGATTCCATGATAAATGACAAATTACCAAATTGGGGCACACAATAACCACTTGTTTTTCAAGAAGCACACCGGTGATTAAGGCCAATATCTGCAAGATGAATTACTTGTCAAATAGAATAATGAAATATTTGAAGTTCACAACCATAAGCAATGAAATTTACAAAGTGCCTACACTTCTAAAAGGACAAGCATCCCTGTCGGGCGCATAAGAGTATACACATGGGTCAGGCAGTTAGATGTGACCAGATCATTTTGGTTATTTATCTACATGGCCAAGATAGACATGCACGAGTCCTAATGGTGTCTCTCAAGCTTGTCAAAAGATGGAACTTCTGTTATCATAAATCATAAGTTCTTAATTGGAATTACACCGAGATGGTATCCAAAAACATGTAGAAAATATCAAACAGACTCAACCAGTGACTTCCATCTCATTAGCCCAACTATCTGAATGATACAACATTCTTTATTTAAAGTTGATGATGTTAAAATAGGCAACTCCTATTTCCTCTCTTCTTTTTGTGCTTTTTCCCCGTAATCACAGTTACAGATCCAAGTTGAAATTTTTCAAAGGGTCTGCCTTCAAGAAAATGAAACGCGCTTATGTACGCTTTTGCATACATCGAAGATAGGAAGCCATGTGTATATCAAATAATGCACAAACACCTATCTAGTATCTACTACATAATACCTCTATGAATAGATAAATACATAGTGTGGTTGTATGTAGACATGTAATTTTGTGTAGACAGGTGTAGTTTATTAAAGTATGTATATTTTTAGGTAAACTATCTTTAGAGAAGTATCTACCTCATATTTTGACCCAAAGAATACTCGTGTTTTCATTGATAACGCTTAGAACTTAGAACAGGACCAATTACTTCATTTAATCTTTCTCGGGGATAAATTTAACAAATCTCCATTCAACAAAAACTTGTTTGTAGTGGTTACTAATGCAAAACCGATATTAAACCGAAAGGAGGATCGAGCCGCGCCTCAATGGTCATACAGTTGAGTCAACTGCAACTGGAACATGATATGATACTTTTATTAGCTAACATAACTAAACTATAGACCAAGAAATCTACCACTTGCCAAAAACTTAAAAGCTACTTGGCACAAAAAACTTACTTTGAACCATCCACTCATAACAATAATAATAGTTCAATAAAATCATACCTAAACCTGATTGTGATGCTTGATAACAAATTACATATAATCAAAAGAAATTTCTAATGGCAAGTATGTAATGGACTGTCACTTCCCTCTGGCATTTTGCCTATTTTCAATGATTAAAGTTAATTAACGGAAGCAGAAGTTGGTTGGCATTGTAAATAAAATGTCAGATTAAATTAAAATAGGGTTGAACTAATTACTGTAGTTTAACTACCCAGGTTGAAAAAAGTACAAAGAAAAAGGAACACTTTGCATGAAAATGGTTATGGGAGTATGTTGGCAATTGGTAAGCCAAGTAGGCTACAGCTAAGAACTAGCTAGGAAAATCTTACAGTCTCAATTGAAAGTGAACGACATATTGTTGCAGTTGTCCATATAGATAGTCCAGCAGCTTCCTCAGCAGCGGCTAAATGGAAATTTACCTAAGAAAATAATGACTGTCATCATTTAGAAAGAAGAGAATTCCAATTTCAAGATATAAATTAGAAATGATCTAACCTTTGCAATATCATCTGGATCATTCATACTGGTACCCAGATGTTTCTCACTGATTCCGAGTTCACAAACTGAAATTCTCTCGTGTTCAATAGACTGCAGATGTTCTAGTGGCTGAAAAATGATCTTACTTCCTCGTGGTGGAAGAGGCAAGGAATGATAACTACAAACTATTTGCAGCAAATCATTCTTATTCTCCTACAAAAGAAGCCAATTAAGTAATTAGAGGAGTGGTAACTCATAGGTGAGTCGAACACTAACATGAATTTCTGTGGGTGGAAAAGAAGACTACAGACTCTAGCCCACTCCATTATCATCTCACACCCGCCATCCTTGTCATTGCTGAAAAATAAGTCGTCATCTTCCTCCTCGGATGCCATACTTCTTGCTGAACTGCCAAAAGAAAACAGCTTATTGACTAATTTAGATTGAGTGGTACAATAAGGGGAGAAATGTTTATGGTTCACATATGCTGGAAAACGAACCATGATGAAACAAGAAGAATACAATAATGCTACATTCAACAAGAAAGGAGAAAAAAAGATCTGGCTCGATTCAGGCAAGAAATAAGGGACACCTAGTACAAGAAATTTAGTCAACTCTGCTATCCTTGTAATAGAAGAATGAATACGAAATTTAAAAGTTTGATCACCTAAATAAGGATTCAAAGCTTCCAATACGCTCCAATGAATGGACTTTTGAGAAGACAAAAGGCCCACTCTCAGGGGTTCGGTAATTGTCTTGAATTCCATAAACCCTTTCAGCACTATCAGATTGAATTTCTGAGGCTTCAGATACAGAATCATCAACATAATGAATGTTCCTTCCCCCGTCCTTACCAAACCCTCTTGTTTGACTATGATCTGATCCTTCACTTGCAGTGGCACTTGCAGGTGAAGAAACTTCCCACTTTGATGACGTTGAGGGAACCTCATCGTCTGATATTATCCCAGCTGCAGCAGCAGTGAGAGCAATTGCACTGTCAACTGGTATTGCAGAAGATGTCCAGGCTGCTTCATCATTCCTGAAAGCAGAATCAATGCTTGCATTTGATGCATCATTCATTTTCGATGCAGAGGGGACAAAATCAGTGAGACTTATTTCACTAACAAAATGTGTTATCCTATTTAGGCGCTCTTGTGCAAGCACACTGCATTCAAACGAATATAAGATGGTCAATGACATAGAATATGCAATATTCATCTTTGTCCACACCAGTGAACTGCTGATGAAAAGAAATTCAGCGCTAACCTGTTTAACACCTCGTAGTGCAATTCAAATAAAGGAAATCTTGTCAAAAAACAATAACAGCGAGGTGCAGAAACCAAAAACCGACTGCGACCGATTGATGATTGGGAAAGGGGTGATGAAGAAACATAGATAGCCGGTGGTCTCTGAACAATTTCTCGTACATGTAAACATACACCATAAAGAGTAGCATTGTCTGCCACCTGATGAAAAGCACATAGGTAACTTCAACATTTGACAGGAACTAATATGAACTCACAGGCAGACAGATAACCAAAAATAAAAAACGGGGAAAAAGGCAAAAATCAAAAGCTAGAAAATAACATCAGATACACCACACACAGCAAATAGAGAATCTCCAAGAGAACTCCAAATCAACAAGATGAACAAGCAATACCAACAGTAGAGGAAACCAGGTCAAGATGCCCTTCACTTAAGAATAGTCAATCGCTATAGCTCATAATTCAGTTCAGCGTGACCGAACAAAGCATGTTGAATTGATCGACACTTCATTAAAGAAAAAATTAAGACTGGTGCCTTAAGTTTGTTTCATGTCTAATCATGAAAGCAACTAGCTGATGTGTTTACCAAAGGCCTCAACAAAAGGACTTCTCATACACTAGTTTGCAAGTAAGGTATGTGTGACATCTTTGCATCAACTTGCGGGGGGAGTGTTAATTGATTGATTCCCAAGCTCAATTACAGGAGTAAATTGATATATATCGATTATAAGTGATTATGTAATGTTTTCTTTCCTTATTTAGTTGTAGGATTTATTGAATAAGTACTTATTCTCATGGGATGTAAAATCATCAAGAAATACAAAGAAGTCTTTTCTTCTTGACATCTTCATTCTTTCACCGGATAGCCGTGGCTAATAGGGGGAGAAGCTTCATAGTCATTGGAAATGGACAGTGTAGTCATTGAGGGCAAGGAGGAGATAAAAATGGCAATAGTGGATTTCTGTGAATGTTTGCAGAGGGGAAAGTGAATTGAAGAGCTCAGTTAGGAGGGTAGAGTTTAATCACATGTTAAAGGAAAAGAATTATGTGTAGTTTGAAAACCCAAAAAGTAGAAGTTCCACAATGATCTAAGGGAAAATTGAAAAGCACTGAAGAAAATATAATATGTTAAGTACTCAATAAAGACACTACCAAAGTAAAGATTTATCACTTGGAAAGAAAAAAGGGCAGCCCGGTGCACTAAAGCCTCCGCTATGCGCAGGGTTCAAGGAAGGGCCCCTCTATTGTATGCAGCCTTATCTTGCAAAGAAAATGAAGAATAATGTACTTATAAAGCACAGAAGAGCACAACACCAAAGTTCTCAATCAATCAACTAGAAGAGCACAACACCAAAGTTCTCTATAATCTTCTCCATAAATCAACCAAGTGTTGATCCCAAACCAAAGGACAAGTATATAGAAAATTATTTCGTTTTACCTTGAGAGAAAATATGAACGCCGAGTCATCTCTGCCTAAATGCTCCTGAAGATGAAGGAAAAATAAGTTACTTCTATGAAGAAGAGAATTAAATAATATGGTGCAAAAAGCATTAGAATTTCAGGAAGATCCTAAAAACTGGTGCACTGTACCTGCCCGTAGACCAGTTCATTTAATTCACTAAATGACGGTGTTCTTTCCATCACATGTGCCTGGATTGCAAAGAAACATGATGAGAGAGAACTCCTTTTTTGAACTTACAACAAAGTAGATTTTATTAAAATATAGGTGAAGTAAATGCTGAATTGTCACCATACAGAACATTCCTCTGAAATAACAACTTAGCCCTCGACTCAATATACTTCTCCATTAGAATTTGTAACAGAATGTCAGTAGATAGGTACCCTCAGGCTTCAGTTTATGTTATCTCCAAATAAAGGATTTTCCTTCCTCGTATTATAACATTCCTAGTCATAATAGCAATTAACCTTAAATTGGTTTTCACCCCTTTTTTGGATAAGAATTTATTGATGTATTGGTGATAAGATTCCCAACATACTTATAGTTGGTTGTCATCCTAGCTCAAGGCATTTTCTATTTGCAACTGTCTGTCACACCTGATACATTTGATACAAGAAAAGAAAAAAGAGAACATGCATGCAAGAGAGAAAATTAATTCAAATATAAAGGATAATGTCGAGAAGTAGATGCCTTGAGTTACACCTTAACACCTCCAGGAAAGCAAAATGCTGCCAAATCCTTCAAACGCATAGCTAGCTTCTTTCCAGGAGGGTACTTAAACAGTACCTGGGAGAGAGGAAAGAAAAAGGAGGATAATGCCAAGGCAAGGAAATGTATCATGCCATATAACTTAGACAAAAGTAAATTATTGGAGACAAGAAATAGATATTTCGATGCATACACACAGTGACGATGTACGACCAATCAATATCATCCATCATACATCATGATGAAACTCAAGCAGTCTTGATTAAGAAAACACAACATCTTGAGAGTTAGATACCTAAGCTAAGAGGAAGACAAGGATTATAAGAAGAAAATAAAACAGACACAGATCAGATATAAGAAGACAAAGCACTCGGAAACAAAAAGTAGATAGTTAATCACATAATAGAAATGTGCCACTTTTACCAGAGTAAAAGCATCAACCGTTAACCTACTAGTAATGAAAGGAAAAAAGAGCATTTTGCAAACTTAAAGAGAAGAACAAAATCTGGTCTTCAATATAATACTTTGAGGAAATAAAAGTACAACTGGAATATTAATGATCAAGCCCATGATGTAAAACTATTAAGCAATAAATGTAATGTAAAATATGAATTGGAATTCCTAAATAAGAGCTCGATAAAAGGGGAATCAATAAGTGTGAAAAGTTTTGCTTGGGAATACCCTGAAATCCTATCTAAATTAGATTTGTGCCACAAAATAGGTTTGACCATGCTTTTAGAGAAAAAAGCACCCATTCATTTATTTTCTCTAGGACTAACCTACCAAAGGACTGCAATGATGTGTATATAATGAATGAATTTGGGATGTGAAACAAAGTTGGATTTGAATTTCTTTATCAATTATGAGAAAGTTATCTACTTCCCTAACATATTAATCATTAGAGCATCATTCTGGATACTAGTGACCCTGCACTACCATCCCTAAGTAAACTCAATCCAAAACCAGGAGCCCAAAAGTGGCTCTTTCTTACTTTGCTCCCACAATCACTTGAATCCCCAGCCTTATGGTTGAAGGTGGAGAGTCCTTACCACTACGGTATCCGTGGTCACATAACTGTCCCATGTTTAATAAGCAGAATTTGACTTTTAAACCATAAATATGCAAAATTATGCAAGTACACAAACCTGAGGTTCTAGATAAGGAACTGAAGGACCACAATTTGAAAGCATTCTGAAATCCACCATGTCAGATGTTTCTAACTGTACTTCCCATTTCTTTCTCCTGGCAAATGCATCCTCGACATCCTCAAGGTTAGCATCTGGATGAAGACCGACGATAACAAAGTGCTCAAAAAGCGAGTCGGGCTCCTTGTATTTCTTATAATCCTGCACAGAATTATTGTTTGCTTGTAAAATATGATTCTCCTAATTTCATGAGCAATCCAATATGTCAGATCTGAAGGCTAGTTTCAATCCAACTATTACTACTCTTTAGAGGGGAACGTCCATGTTATGACCAGAGTATATAAGCTTGTCATAGGTACTTCATATTTATACATCAAAATGTACAACTTTGTTTGGCATGGATGATTGTGCATATGTATGAGTTATTCATGCAATATCCCCTATTAGGAATTCAAAAACGTTATCCCAAATATTGATGTTAACTTTTCTTACTCCTTTAAATGCATGACCAACCGATTAAACTAATAAATTTGGAAGTTTTGGAGAACATACTTAAGAAAACTCATATCAAAAGAGACAAATATGCCTTAAGAGTACAGATCCAACTACAACAAACAAACCTCAATCCCAATGAGATGACTGGATGACTGGTGTCGAATACCTCAATGAGATGACTGGATCCATTTCCTTCCAATACTTGATAATTTGAGGTTCTCTAAATTTTCTGATGTGTATAAATCTCTAGATAAACTACTCCTAAAAAATAGTTGGGCTGATGTAACTGTAACAACATGTGTAAACCGTCTCAAACAATATTCTCTCATTTTATCCTCTACATGTGCTACTTCACTTTCTAATAATTTCTGACCTTGTCTAATCATTTAAAATTTTACATCTATCTCAATATTGGGCACGTGGGCCAAGGGTCTCTTGGAAGCAGCCTCTCTACCACTACGGGATAGTGGTAAGGTCTACGTACACTACCCTCCCCAGGCCCCACTTGTGGGAATCCACTAGGTATGTTGTTGTAGTTGTTTTATCTCAATATTTGCATTTCTACACATGCTGACCTCAAAATCCCAACACGAACTCTCATATAACAATGTTGATCTTACGACATTGTATAGAACTTTATTCCAATAGCATTAATTTTCAGGCCAACTTGCACACCTTGACTACTATGTCGTGTGCCTGCATCAAGGTTTTGGCAGAGCCGCAGATGGGAAGAGATCATCTACCGTTTTGCCTCTGCCTGGAATTTGAATTCTTATTGACATTTTCCTATCACATAATACTCCTGCATAACTCTTGCATTATAACCGCCTTATTTTAATTCAATATTATCATACTATTCTCCTAAAACATTGAGCATAAATATCTGAATTATTTATATTTAGGTATTGAAATCACATAAAATCTCATTTCAACTTCATTCTAATTATGGTGGCTTAACTAGTGTGTGACTCAGTTTAACTTCTCTTTATCATCCTAATATCCTTACTCAAAAAGCATTTCTCCATAGTTCAATTTCTTTATTGACTCCCTCACTAGTTTCATCAATTAGCACAATATCATCAGCAAACAGAATACACCTTATCATGCACTATCGATTAGTTCATCTAAAACTACAGTAAAACAAGTAAATGCACAAGGAGGATCCCTGATATAACCCACGTTTATGGGAAACCCACATATATCTCCTACCAACATATCATTTACAGCATTTACACAGTTGGTACGAATTTCTTTCTTCCCCAGCCACCTAAGAAAGGACATTCTTGACACTCTATCACACGCTTTCTCTAGGTAATTAAATATCATGTGTTGATTATAGTTTCTCCCTCTAATTTCTTTTGTAGATCTACCAGTTATAAATCCAAACAAGAGGCTCTATCACTCTGGTAATGTCCCTGGATTTAAACCTCTACAACTCCATATGATTTCCAAGTTTTAATCCCAGCTTAAGTACTCTTTCTCCACTTGTTTGGAATTTTTCAGCTCCTTAATATACATTATGTAGCTTGTAAAACATACCATTCCAAACCCCTCCAAGGTACATCCAAAATTCTTTACAGGCACATCAAAATGGTGCATCTCCTCTTTATCATACTATCTCTTGTCTAAACTTCTCAGAATCGTTTTTAATAAACTCAACATGATTTTTGTCTTTACCCCCTCTTCTCTCTTAGTCATTCTAATTTGTATTATAGGATATAGAGGTGTCACGGGAGCCTCTTCCTATGTTAAACACTACAGGTCAAAGCAAGAGTAACTTATATATTACCCTCTCAAGATTTTCCACAGTAAAGCTAAGAAAGAAAGTCTCAAATATGTGAATTTCAAATCATGTTGTACTTTGTTGTAGAACATTATGAATTTTTTGACCAAAAAAGGAACTACAGGGAAAAGAGGAACATAGAACTGTCTATGCCAAAATTCACCACATTATTCTCCATGTTGCCTCAATGAGCTTGTTCAATGAAAAAGAAAAAGAACTTGAACTTAACCCTACCAAGTAATTCCCACAGAAAGTGGGGTCTGGGGAGGTACCCCTGCCTCGGAGGCAGAGAGGTTGTTTCTGATAAACCTTCAGCTCAAGGAAAAACAGTCAAAAGTAGTATATAGAAAGGAATAACAGAAATGAAGAAGTCATAGCAAAATATTATAGACAACCTGACAAACAAATCATCCTGAGCAGGAAATGTAATTATTTATTTCAGAATATTCTTGTCAAAAAACACCATACACAAAACTACAAACAGTGCAGATTCCAAAATGAAGGCGGCGTACCGAGGCTTTGGAATGAAGTTGATACCACTGTCGCTTTTGATTAGCCAAAACCTCGGGATTAAACGAATAGAATGAGCTTTCTTCCTGTGAAGTAGAACCCCAATTCTTCAAAGCCTTTTGCATTTGAGACTTCAATCTCGTGAAGTTACTGCCGCTTCTATTAACAGAAGAAGTCACTATTTCACTACGACTTCGTCTATGCCCAACCCCAGTTGACGAAAACTTCGAACTACTACTAGAGTAAACATTTTGCAATGCCTCACCAGCAGCTCTTACTGCTTCCTCAGAAATTTGTTGTAACACCCTATATGGTGAGGATGGCAATTCGTCTGGTCCGTTTCCTTCTTTCATATTCCTTTTCTAACAACTCAACAAATTTGCATCAATTTACATCTCTTTCAAACTCAATAATTCGATTCGTTATTCAAGAACATGATCATATACCCTTCTTCTGTCACCACCAATAATACCCAAACTATAAAATACCCACCAAAAATCTTTCCTTAATTTGAAGAAAGTTTGAATCTTTATTCACTGAACATTACCATATCACAAAGTAACTGGTTCTTCCAACTTTAAGCAAACTATTAACCACCCTGCAATACAAAGTAAATCGTCATAAATGTAATTTATACTCCAAATTGCTGAAGCAAAAATCATTCTTTTTGTTATCTCACAAAACAATATCCACCAAATAGAATACACAAATTTGACAAACACCCAAATTAAACACAATTAAGACAATGAAAAAGCAGTCTGGCGCATTAAAGCTCCTGCAAAAGACCGCTTAGCTTGAACATCGACCTCCCGATCACATGAAAGTAAATTAAATACAATGTGGGAAAAGGGCTGAATCATAATAAATTAATGTAAAAAAAAAATCTTGGGTTCCGGAAAACGTCTGGAAAGGATAAAAGTATCCCACTATGTAATCCAACCGAACTACAAGCATTTATTAGACATAGTCTTACCTTACATTTCTTCTGCAAGAGTCTGCTTCCACGGCTCGAACATGTCGAGAAAAAAGGATGTGATTTTATTTTAATTTATTTACCCATAAAGAAGAAATTTGATCGTGGTTGGTTGGTTGGTTGGTTTTTAGCATTTGTACGATGTGGTTGTTATTGAGGTCACCGGATTATCTGGTACGTGACGGTGTGAGGCGGAGAGCGGTTGTTATCGGCGGCGGAGGAGGGAGGAAAGTTGACGAGAATAGCGTTGGGAAGAGCATGCAGAATGAGGGAAGCATTAATTTCTCTTTTTTTTTACAAAGATAACCGTTATTATTCCGAGGAAGTCTACTGTCCATTGTTGACCACATATTTTTACCATGGTTAATTTTTGGGTCTCAGTAACTTTCACTTCAAATTTTTACCATTAGGATTTTGGGAAAAATTATGGGCAAATATGTGTCATGTATTTATTCGAAATGTATTTTAACTGACTCTATAAAATTGTCACACTCATTACGAAAAAATATTTATTAGGACTCTAAGTTTTATTAATTATGCTTTAAAAATATAAATTTAAATATATACAACTTGTTTAGCTATTTAATGATAAAAATATTATTGAAGGAACATATTAAAATTTTTTTTATTTCATCAATAGAATAATTAAATTAAAAAAGATATTTTTAAAAAAAGAATCAACTAAAATAAAATGGAGATAGTAATAATTAGTATGAAATATAGTGAGAGTTTAGTGATTTACTTTGTACCTACTATTTATTTTTATTTTTTTTGTTAACGTTGTATTGTTTTGCTCTGCATCAATATATTGATCCGCTTTATATTTTGTTGTATATGTTTGATATATAGAGCGAATTAATATAGAGTAATTGATATATTGTATAGCAAGTTTTTAAAATAAATTATTATTATATATGATAATTCAAGTAATTTTTTGTGAGTTATACAACTATCATGTGTTTTTATTTTTTATCCGATCCATCATCAATTATTTATCAAAGTAAATAAGAGAAACGTAATACGTCAAATATATTTTTAATATATATATGATTAAATTTGAAATTATACCAAAAGATCTTATCTTGAGGGATAAAATACACCATAATAAATATAAAAAAAAAATTATATTCAATATTCGAGCTCAAAAATAAAATATTATAAGGGACCCAAATATTTCAGAACAAACCATAGGATGTGATGTACTTATGTGTTCGTATTTATAAAAAGGTCACTAGTCTAATTCACAAAAATTAAATTAAATATATTTGCTATGATGACCACCTAGTGGCTATTGTGGTCGTGTTACCACGTTTCTAAAAGTGTGTAAAAAAAAAACAGTTGGAAAATTTTGAAGAAACTATGCCTCGTAATAGTTACTCAAAGGGAAGAAAAGAGTGAAACAGTTATCAAGAAATATTCATTAAATTAATGGGACGGTGGCAAAATACAATATATGTGTAAACGTTTTAATATTTCCGTCAAATAAGGTACACTTATTAATGCTTTGCTACTACTTTGGTACTGTCCGTTCACTTTTATTTGTTAAATTTTATTTTAATAAAAATCGTATTATATAATTTTTAAATAATATCTCCTTGTTCATATCCCTATTTCAAAGATAGTGTATACATGTATTTAACACGAGTATCTTTCTCAATCTTTTAATTGATGTAAGGGTCAAAATATTTATACTGCTTTCTCATTCATATTCATCGTCTCAAGTAAATAATATATCAAAAGACTCGAAATGTCGAGAGTAACTTGTATCTAAATTTTGAAACTATGTAGAGGAGATTTGAGTTTATCGAGATTGAAAAGAAATATGTAAATATAACTATAGTATAAACAACGTATATGAATGTACCTACAACTATGATATATGATTATACATCATATATATACAGTTATATACACAATATTTTCTCTACTACAAGCATCACAATGTAGGAATCTTTCTAATGAATAAAGTTCACCAAGGTTGATATTTCTGTCTTTCTAATTTATCGATACATTATATATGTAAGAACCCAATATGTATACTAGCTGAAAGAAGGTAGAAAATAAATCCGATATTGATTATTTGCGTAAAGATTGCAAAAATAAATCGAACTAATTAATTGCTTAAGAGGTCAAATCTTATAAGTTTGGACTCCTAAACTACCAATTCTCAAAAAGCTCATTAATATTTTTAATAGTTAAAACCCCAATTTCGTTCAAACAAGATAAACAATGAGACAAAGAAAAATAGTTAGACGAGTCAGCCAAAAAGAAAAACCACCAAAAATAACGATCACCAAGATAGGAAAAAAAAATCCAGATTACTTTGAATTCTTAGTGATTCAGTAAATAATTTTAAGTCACAAGACGACCTTTGAATTCGTCTCCAAATTTCTGCTATTTAAAATGTCAATAATTGATTTCTATGGTTATTGCAGCTTCAATTTTAACTTTGGTTTTACCTTAGGCTTTAGTTTCAAATTTGTATCATTATGTTAGATTATTGTAAACATCTTAAGTTTTTACTGAACGTAACTACGGTTTAGTCTGTTTTAACGTTTAAATATGTTTTTTAGGTCTAACGTAAATGTGTAATTTATAGTCTTTTTAATAAGTCCCACTTTTAGAAAATCAAAAACTATGAAAAATAAAGTAATATTTTTAAAGTAATATTTTTGAATAAGTATTGTAGAAATTTTTGAAAAAGTAATTTTTCTTTTAATTCAAGTTAATAAGCTATTAATTTTAGTATTTTCTTAACTATTTTTAGTACCGCTAATCCAACAAAACTCCAAATCTCGATAAAAGAAGTAATCCTAGACCAACCACAAATAACCTTAACATTGATTGGGTCAACCATAATACCATAATTTGGTCAACACATGCCCCAAAAGACAACAAACTCAACCCGAACTTAGAAAAAAATTTTGGAAACAATTTCTCATCCCTCAATATCTGAAAAAAAAAAATTCTTAAATGCCCTTAGAAGATCCGTCTCTCTCTTGCAGTACACCAAAATATTATTGATGAATACAATCAATAAGGCAATCAAATAAAGATGAAAGACTCTATTCATCAACTCCATAAGGTGTTAGTCAACTCTAAAATATCACCAAGAATTCATAATCACCATATTAATATTTGAAAAGTAGTCTTAGGAATATCTAAAGACCTAGGCTGCATTTTTTTTTTAAAGATTCAGACGTCTAAATATGAATGCACATCTGAATGATTAAGATTTTGTCTCTAGATCCGAAAACTGAATGATTAAGACTGTTTGTTTTTCAACATCTGAATGTGTAAAAAAAAATTATTTGTAGATATAATAAAATAAAAAATTAATTATATATTAGAAAAGTATGTAATTTAATACAATAAAATTATTATTTTATTGAGAAAAAACATTTATGTTTGTTAGTGATAGTAACATTTATGTTTGTTAGTGATAGTGGGGATGGTTTATAATGGTGGTTGTGGTGACAATGATTGATGTTAGTGATTAATAATGTTGGTGGTGATAGTTGTGATGGTTGGTATTGTAGTGATTGTTATGATGGTGGTG
>NC_061116.1:227539291-227595401 GCF_002878395.1 Capsicum annuum | reverse complement strand
AAGAGGAAAAATAAAAATAAAGTTTGAGAAAAACAAGGGAAAAAAAGAGAACTGAAAAAAGAAAAAAACAATCAAACGCAATAGAGAAATAAAGAAAAAAGTTTGAGAAAAAAAAGGCAAGAAAAAATAAAGATTAAGAAAAAAACGAAGAATTTTAAAAATTGAAAAAATAAAAAATGAGAGGAAAAAATAAAAATAAAGTTTGAGAAATGAGTAAAAAAAAAGAGAATTGATAAAAACAAAAAATAAAAGAAAAATAAAGGTTAAAGATAAATGAATAATAAAAAAAGAAATAGATAATGTTTGAGAAAAAAGAGAAAAAAAATAAAGATTGAGAAAAATGAATTAAAACATGATAATAAAATTAAAGGAAAAAATAAAAAGTAAAAATAATAAAAAATAGAATAATAAAGTTAAAGGAAAAAATAAAAAATAAAATTTGAGAGACAAATGAGCATGTAAAGTTTAAAAATATATTTGAGATGTAGAGGGGCAAAATGATACTTGTACTATACTTAAAAAGTAAGAAAGATTATTCTTTAAAGATATTTTTTATTGGGATCAAATAGCTAAAGTTACCCATATTTGAATTTATAAAATGTAATTTCACTGAGAATGAAATTTCCCGCAAAAAACTATGGCCAAAGAAAACTTTACCCAAAACTAACTTGTATAAAATATTTGAGAATTATGACCGTTTCACTAAGATTTTCCAGATTATTTAAACGACCAAAATTAAACAAAAAGCAATTATTATTATTTTTAATAATAATAATAAAAAAACCTAAAATAACTAAACTAACACCGCGCTTATCTCTCCCACTCCCTCACGTCCCATTTTTCACGATCTCACACAACACAAACACACATCTGCAGTGCACTGCCAAAAAAGAAGATTCCAGCAACAAATTGGTCTATGCACTATTAATTAGTTCTACTTTGCAGGTTCTTCTTCTATTCATCCTAATTATAAATGGAGTTTAAATTCGTTCCTGTTACTGTATTTTATTAAAGTTTATGGTCATTTTTATATAGGTTTGTTAATATGGTGTTCATATTTAACTGGGTGAATGCATGCATGTTTCCGTATGTTGTGTTTGCCTGTTAAAACTATGTATGTGTCTATTTGTTTAACTCTCAACAACAACATACCCGGCGTATTCCCACATAGTGGGGTCTGGGGAGGGTAGAGCGTACGCAAATCATACCCCTACCTCAGACATGAATTAGAGAGGCTGGACCTCCGGCTTAGGACCGATAGCAGTATAACAAACACAAATCATAGATGCACAAAACTAGTACTGTACTACAACCACAAGATAATACTAAAAACCACGAACAAGAAACTTCAGATACAAATAAAGAACGCTCTCCTATTGTTACCGACACACTCTCACCCCCTACCCCTCTACCCTAATTCGCGCTCTCCACACCTTCCTATCAAGAGTCATGTCTTTCATAAGCTGTAACTGCTATTCCATATCATGCCTAATCACCTCCGCCCAATATTTCTTCAGCTTACCTCCACCCCGTCTAAAACTTTTTAAGTGTCTACTTGTGCAGATCCAAAATTGGACGGCATGAAGATCTATTGAGATCAAGTTAAAGAACAAATTTATGTATTATGCCCAAAAAAAGGTGCATGTTAGTTACACTGATGTAATCAACACAACTAAAAGGAAAATTAAAGAAGAGGAGCAGTGATAGATTAAATTTTGCTATTAGCTATTACTCCCTGTCTCAAAATAGTTGACATGTTTACTAATGATACTTGTCTTAAAATAGTTGACATGTTTACTAAAAATACAACAACGTATCCCGTATAAATACTAAATCATACTGTACTTATTGTTGAACAGAGAACAAGCAATGGACATTAGTGAAAAGAAAAGCATTCCACAAGAAGTAGAAGACGATTATGTGGCACCCATTGTGTCATCATATAACGATGAACTCCTCCGCTCCCTCTTTAATTGTGTGGACAGGGTGTGCGCGGCGCATCAATTTATACAACCCCCTACAGTGCCTACTATTGTCCTGGTTGGAGATAGATGTTCAGGGAAATCTAGCCTTGTTGCATCCCTTATAGGAATCAAATTACCGAGGTTTTGCACCAGACTTCCTGTCCTTATTAAGCTTCAAAATCACCAGAGCCCTAAACTTGAGTTCTCCATCGAGTTTGATGGGATGGAGAAGAGTAGTAGTCGTACTGATCATGATAATGATGAATGGTCTGTAGCCTCAGAAATTACTCGGGCGACTAATGCAATTGCTGATGGAATAGTATGTAACAAGGCTTTGACTGTGAACCTGAAGAAAAATGGTTTTCCTAATCTTACAATTGTGGATTTGCCAGGGATTCCTACTATCTCAAAGTATGACGACCAAGATCATACTATTAAGGAGACATGTGAGCAGATGATTATGGAGTATATAACACCTGAGGACAGGATAATCCTGAATGTTTTATCGACTAGTAGTGATTCATTGCCTAATAAACTTGAATCAATGAACATGTCTTTGAAAGTTGATGAGAAACGTGAAAGGACTCTAGTAGTCGTCACAAAGGTTGATAAAGCTCCTGATAGGTTCCTTGATGAGCTATTACTTGACAAAGTTACTGCAATGGGGCATAGTTATGTCTGTGTTAGGAATAACATTGACTCTGAGTCCTTTAAAGAATCCGAGTGTGCAGTGGCCACACTTTTCAAACTCTTATCAATTCCCAAGACCTCCGTTGGCATTACAATCCTGGCACGTACTTTGATGCTGATTCAAGCAAAGATCACTTCAATAGACATCACAAGTAAGATCAAGGACAGACTTGTTGCCAAGGTCTCTGATCTCAAGAAGCTACCCAACCAGTGCTTTGGCTCAGTCGCTAATGCATTGAGATCAGTCATGCGATTTCTGAGTCGAGCTAACAAGTAATTGCTGACATTATTTGATCAGTTAGATGAGGATTGTAGAAGTACTGGTGCTAGAACTATTGTTGAAATGCTTGACCAGTATTCTGCTGAGTTACATTCAATTATTAATCTTGAAAATAAACAAGGCTTATTCTTGATGGATGAGATCAAGTATATAGAGGAAAGAAAGGTAAATAATGGATTGCCAAATGATAATTTTCTCAATGAAAAGCTCGATGTCATTTCTAAAATGGCAGAGGAGTCGCGGGCAAAATGTGGAACTACATAGAAAAAGTTGTCATCGAAGTTTAGATGGATCATTTTGATTGCCACCCGCAACTTCAGGATTCAACTAAAAAAGCGTTGGAAAACTTGATCGCCAAAAAAAAGGATGCATCAGTTAATTGGGCACGAGAAATCATTGAGATGGAAAGGTTGGCTGCAGGTTTCCACACTTGCAATTATGCAGCTAGTTGCAATAGGCTCCTAGCTCAAGGAACATCATTTATGGAGATTATAAACAATCCTAAAGTAAGTCACTCAACATTAAACCTCGAAGGAATTGGAGAAGTTATTGATGTTGGGCATTTGAGGAAACTATAAAGAAGACTTAAGCGTGGTTCGACTAGCTTTTGATTGAAAATGAAGATGATTGCATACTGGAAGATACTTTCGATGAGGCAGGTGGATATTATGGTGTTGCATATGATGTCCACTGTTCGGAAAATGATGATTAACCACGAGATGGTAGAGGCTACTGTTACTTATCTAATGTCACCTAATGATGGTTGCGGCATTGAAAGAATAATGGAACATTCGCCAGAGATCTCAAAGAAGCGCCGCACCTCAAGAACAGTGTAAAACTTCTCGAGGAGTCTAAAAATGAGGTGTCCAAGATCAGCACTAAGATTCATATTCGAAGTCTGCAACTAGTGTTGAGTCCAACAGGTTGGAGCTCCAGTAATCCATCTTTACGTAAATCTTTTGTCTCCTGGTATCGGTTTTTGTAATCGCTACTGTTGGTATTATACTATATGCTATTCAATATGCGTTTAGACATGGATAATATTTATTATGGAAGAATTATTTATATCTGTATTGCATCAACAATAAGTACTACTAGTAACATGTTTTGCTGAATCCATGTCCTGGTGGTACCTGCAGGTAGTTAATAGTGTTCTAGTTCTTCAAATATAACTGTCACAAATAGGATGAACGAACATGAATGCCTACCTTGTTAGTGAATTTGGATTTGTATTGCTTTCAATTTGGATTTGGATTGCTTTCAAATCATATATAAGGGTTATAATTTTTTTTTTACTAAAAGTTACTCAAAGCCACAACTTAAGTATCACTTATTACACAAAATCCCAGCTCTCAAAATATATTACAAAAATCCCACTTTTTTCAATTTCTCTTTTTAAAAATACATATACATACCTTTTTCAATTTTTGTACAGTTTGTTCTCCTTAAAAGAAGCCTAAAAATGTATAGGTTACCATTTTTGAATTCATTACCATATTTGATTCAAACTCTTACTCAATTGCATTCAATTCTAACAAAAACGTCATTTTCAACATTCTGCAATTTTTAAGATCTGAGTTTAGTTATTTTTTTTCTTGACTTTACCAAAAAATCATAGATTATGATTGGACATTTTCTTGCATGTTGTTCATTCAATAGAATAAGTTCAAACTCTTTTTTTTTCAAAACATCATAACGACCCCATTAAGATGAAATTTTTAGAAAAGTTATTGATGAAAGTTCAAAAAATCAAATTGAAGAATCATCAGGAAAAGCAAAAAAAGATGATTCTGTACATCACGTCTATTAAAGGTATTTCTGATTTTTCGTTTTTGAATATGATTGTTAATTGTAATGAGATATTGTGTTTTTTTTCAGTTGTTTGAATTTTTTTAATTTTTTATTTGTTTTTGGAGATGGTTGTTAGTTATGCAGTATAGTGTTGATTTTTTCATCAATTTGATGATTTCTATAGAAGTTGCATGTGTATATACATAACACCAGTTTGGTATATGATAGACATATACATAAGTGATGATGTTTTATTTTGAACTATAATGACATCTATAATTCATACACACTAACAATGCTATGTATATAGAGTCATATACATAATAGTCTTTATTATGACATATCTATAGTTCATATACATCACTTTATTATCTACAGTATTTATCTGTAGATTCCGTAGGAATTGATTGATTTAGTTATACCAATAAACATTCTGAACTATTATTAATAATGTCGTATGTAAATCAACGTGTTTCGTTGTTCACATGTAGAACTGTGGAGTTTTTGTTGTTGGGTATGCAAAATACCTAAGTGACGAAATTGTTGTGTCATTATATTGGTTTTGAAGCTGAATATCATTGTATGAGATACGCGTCACTCCTTCGAAATTACAATTTTTAAAAAGCGATGAAAGGTTATGTGAGTCATAACGACAACCCTCCAAGAATAAGGACAAAATATGTTCCCATACCTAACGAAATGAAAACAGTTAGCATTGAATAGGGGTAAAAGTTGCTTATGGTGAAAATATTTGTATTTATGTGGAATTGTTAGGAATTATTTATTAAACTATTTTGGGTGTTATTACAAAGTTATTAGAACACATTTTCTTATATTTTTGGATTATTGATTAAACTGTTTTGTTTATGAAGTTGTGTTTTGTGCCTATTGCTTATTTTTTATTACGTATGTACGTGTTATTGTTAGTATATATTATCATAGTTGTTGTATGATTATCAATACATAATTATATGATTTCATGAATAAGAAAGTCATATAACAATACACATCAGCAGTGATAATTTAAAATTTATATATAGTCATATACATAGAATTTAAATAGTGCCTAACAATAAGATATGACGTAACAACATAACTACATGATAAAAGTTGTTTCCACTTTGATATACATAACTATATGATAAACATCATAACTATATGTAAACTTATACATTTCAGTATTTGGATACCAAATATGTATTGTAACATGTTTATTTTAATTTATACACATACATATAAATTAACAGTGATGCGTTAAATGCATATGCAGTCATTTTTCACTTTCCATATGTGAACATAATACATAATTCGTATGTATATGTAGTCATATAATTATAACACTTATATACATAGACTTACAATGTATATAAAGCCATTTTTCATTAGCCATATGTATTGTTAGGCACATACATGCACATTAACAATCATATACACAGACTAACAATGTATATGCAGTCATTTTTCATTTGATTTTCATGAGAAAGTAACACATAATTTGTATGTATATGTAGTCATATAATTATAATAGTCATATACACAAACTTACAATGTATATGCAGTCATTTTCATTAGCCATATGTAAACATAATACATAATTTGTATGTATATGTAGTCATATTTATAACACAATACATAGTATAATTTTTGAATATACATAACAATGATTCAGATACTTCAGAAGTCAAAACCATACTACTATCACAGAAATAATTTATAGAATTGATGACTTGTCAATGAAATTACATAAATAGAAACACACTCTAGTTTTCTCAATCTCCACCTTTTCATTAGACAAGATTTCTTGCAAGACCAACAAATAAAGAGAAATTTATCGAATTGCACTTTCTACAGATTTTTACTTTACATCAGTAGATCATTTTTGATGTCACACACCAATAAGAATCTGGCCAACAATTCATAACTGAAAGCCAAAAAATATGAAAAGCCTATAGCTGAATCCTTAACAACAAAAGAGGACAAAGATTTATGTTGAAAGTTAAAAGACTATAACATAGTATGGAAAATGGAGGTACTCCAATTTAACGTTGAAATGCAAAGACAAATTAGAAATTTAGCATATAATCATAAAAAACTCAACAAGAGCCATGTATTTTGTATCGACAACATAACGTTCATCACTAGTTTTTCGAGTTTCGTCAATGTTTAATTCGACAACAATCGACGAAATCAACCTCAAATAACTTATCGATTTCGCGACAACAATTTTTTCACTTTTATACCTAACATATTCTGTTTTGATTCTCCATTCACCAGAGTGCCTCGAAAGAATAGCAATATTTATCTTCTTAAATTCCAATTACTTTTTTTTTTCTTCAAAAAGCTCAAAAAACAGTGATCATATGATTTGTGATTTATGTTTTTCATTTGATTTGATTTATGTAGACACCTAATTTCGTCCCTCCCCGACATCACTTTTACCCATTTTTACTTTATCCTACCGTGTATCCTCATCTACATGATAAACCCTCCATAAAATGACAAAACAATGACCAACTCTAAACAAATTTTATCCCAAAGTTCCCACCTCATCTCAATTGATAACAAATTAACAACCCTCTCTACTAAATTAGGCCACCTCACCACTACCCTACCTTAACCCCATACCCTACGTACCCCTTGTATTTCTTTTTGACTTCTTTTGATAACAAACACATCAGATAATAAGAGCCCACCAGAAAGATTTCATCTTTTCCAATTCAAAAAAAAAACTCTCACCAGGGGGGCCCACTTGCTTTTGACATCACACAATTCATCACCTTTAAAAGAAATTTCCATATATATACATACAGAGAGAGCAACAAAAAAGAGGGGGGCCCACAGAGAAGATTGAGGGGATTTTCCAATTCATATCAGCATATTGGGGAGGGGAATATAGATACAGACAAAAATATAGGCACAAGGGGGTCGATTCTTTCTTCTCCAGTGAACACCACTCACAAGACCCATCTTCACAAAAATCCACCTCACGCTATTTTTGAACACTCCATTTTTTGTCCTTTTCTTCTCCTTAGCACACATAATCACACTCATCCTTACCAATACACACTCTCATTGGACCATTAATATACTCAAAACTCACCAACCTCACGATATCTACACACACATGCACTGATATAAGAAAATCAAAGAGTAAGATGACCGGAGAGAATAAAGATTGGAGCAAGAGAGTGTGGGAGGGGAGGAGAAACAATTAGTGAGAGAGAACCGATTCAAAACAAGAGGGAAAGGTTTTGGGTTCAGTTTTTCGGCAGAACCATTGGAGGAATCATCGACGGAGAATACCTAAATCGTCGTCCGTGGTTGTGACTGTCGAAAATCGATCGAAAATATCAAAAACAGCGAACAATAATCCACCCCACCACCGGAACCCATTGGAAAACGAAAGCGGAAACGGCTTCGTGTTTGAAATTGGGTATGGGTTTCTCATTGGTTTGCGATTTTTGGTTCGGGTTTGGCGAAAAACAGTAAAGGGACTGCCATAGTTGGGATTTTTGTTCGTTTATCGAAATTTTGGTATCCGTTGAGGTTTTTGAATGCGGAATCTACCGGGATTAATTGAATAATACATCGATTTAGAAAGCGTGATCGGAGGTCCAATTCTATATATCTCTTCCCACTTTTATTTCATTATACATGTTTGATTTGCGTGAAACATGGTATGATATGGGTGTTTTGGTGATTTTGATTCATTGTTTGATTTCATTTTATTGATTATGGATTGTTGAAAGTAGCAATTGTGAATTATCACCTTGAAACCTTGAGTTGAATTTGGGGGTAGGAATCGTAAATCGAAAAGAGTGAATATTATAGTATTTTGATTGATTGTTGATGTTGAACGTTGATAGTATCATGCCATGTGAAAATGGATAGGCAGACATAGTTTGGGGTAGGCAAATTTAGGATTAAGTTTTCGTTGAACGTTCAAATATGGAATGTTGATTGAATATTTTCTAGTTTATCGTACTTGATTCAATTGTATCATTTGGCTGGGGAATGCCCCGAAGTACTTATATTATTTTATCCGGGGAATGCCCCAAAGTATTTTGTACTCAGAGGACGTCCGTGGTGAAGGCCCGAGGCATCGGGTAGAGCATGGGAGCATAGTTTAGGATTAGTATAGGTTAGAATAGAATTTATATTTTTCGCATTTTTTTACTTTGGACTGTATAATTGGACTGAACATTATATTTTTGGGATTTGTTTCAGTTTGTGTTTGTTTGTTTGATTGTTGTGTGTTTATATGATTTATACATCTTTAGTATCGAATTAGCCGATACGCTCCACCAAGCGACTGTGGTTGAACCACGGGATCGAGGGGTGCCTAACACCTTCCCCTTGGTCAACAGAATTCCTTGGCCAAAATCTCTGTTTGCAAACCAGTTTTAAAAGAGTCAAAACAGTTTTGAAAAGAATTTTCCAAAGGTGACTTGACACACCAGATTATGCCAAGTGGCGACTCTGAATAAAAAATGTAAATAGTCCTTTTTCGAAATAAATTTTTAATCTTTTGTCACTTTAATAAAAAAACCCTTTGAAACTTAAAATAAATCTTTCGGAGTTGAAAAAGGGGTGTGACAGCTCTGGCGACTCTGCTGGGGAATCATTTCAGAATTCGAGCTTATTTTTTGGAGTTGTATCGGCTTAGTTTGGCATTATGGGTGTATAAACGTTGTTTTTGTTGTTTTGTGTTATTGTTTTTTCCATTGTTGAGTGCTTGCGTGCTCTTTGTTTACAGTTTTTGTCTATGTGTTACCGCTTTATATCTGGCATCATGTTTATAACCCAAGTCATTCTTTCTACAACAAGTCCGTAGTGCACGTTGTGTACATGACCACTAGTTGAGTCACCCTTATCTTAGGAGTGGGAGCCGTCGGCTGGTATAGAGTGGGTGGAAAGCTAAAGCAGCCACTATCGACCATACGCTCCCCCGAACAGCCTTGTTAGTGAACCCCAACGTAGGTCAACCTTTAGGCCATGCTTATCTGCATCATATTAAAATCTAGCGGGACCCACTTGGTCCTTTGTAGGAAACTCACTTCTAGGGCATCCCTACGTTCTAAATGTTGCATCTTTGAGGGTAATGAGGTCATTTGATAGACTGATTTGGGCAAAAGCATGTGTTAGAAACAAAGTGTGTAAGCAAGAAATTGTTGAAAAAAAAAGAAGAAAAAAGAGTGAAAAAACAAAAGATTTGGTAGTTTTTAGGGTTCTTTATGCCTTTTGTTTTTCACAATTCAAAAAAAATATTTTTCTACTGTTTGCACTCATTTCCCAAAAAATAAAAAAACGTTAAAAAAAATTCTTTTTATTTCTTTAGTAAGTATTCACAATTCGAAAACTCCAAAAATATTTTTTCCTTTCAATAGGAGCTTTGTACATTTTTATATAACGAAAATATCAAAAGATTTTTTCTTTCGTAGTTGTTGGTGTTAGTTTCTAATTAAAAACTCAAAAAAGATTTTATTTTTATCGTCTGTCTTTAGTCATGTCTCTCAATTCAGGATTTAGTTTGTCATTTAATCATTAATTGTCCAATCTGGACAAACTACGCACCCCTGATTCTCCTCTTTTGGGATGTGAGATACGTAGTCAACCTATTGTTGGTTCGGGGATCTTATTGCAAAAATCAAAAAAGATTTTCTTCGCTCTTTATTCGGATTAGGTTTCATATACATCTTCGAAAAGAAAATCACAAAAAGATTTTCCGTTAATAGTCTCAAGTTTCATTTTCGTATAAAATTCAAAATCAAAAACCACCCCAAAAGATTTTTTTTCTTTGGTAATCATAGGTTTCATTTTGTATAGAAATCTGAAAAATCCAAAAAGATTTTCTTCACTCTTCATTTAGAATAGGTGTTCATATAAATATTTGAAAAGAAAACCACAAAAAGATTTTCCTTTAATAGTTTCAAGTTTCATTTTCATAAGAAATTCAGAATCGAAAATTCAAAAAAAAAATAAATCTTTGGTTGTCATAAGTTTCATTTTTTATAGGAAATTTAAACCTGAAAAAAAGCAAAAAAAAAAAAAGATTCTTCGTCAATTCTTTTGACAAAATTTTATTTTCTTTTTGTCTTAAAGTTTTGAGAAAAAAAAAAGAAAAACAAAGAGTTTAATTGGCCATTTTGGCAAGACTTCACGAACCATGCACACCTGATTCTCCTCTCTCGGGAGTGAGATACGTAGGCGTCCTTCTTGGGTTTGGTGATCATTTCAGAAAAAAAAAGGAAAAAGAGGTTTTAAAAAAGTGTTGAACTCTAACACATTTGTTATTTTTTGTTGAGTCAGTTTAAGGTGTTTGGTTTGTGGCATTCTGGCTGGTCCTTCACATCACATCAAATCCAAAGGGTTAGTTGTGTCCAACAAAGATATAGAAAGTGACATCATGGATCAAACAAAGAATCAGGAAAATGAGAGTTTGAAGCAAGAGATTTTGAGACTAAGACAACAAATGATAGAAATGCATCGAGCTTGGGCCAGTGGGTTGCCTTCTCCTCCATTCAATGTTATTGACCCCGCAAATACCCTGAGTTTTCCATCACAATTGCAAGCTCCATGTTCTAATGTTGCTGATGCACCACAACAAGCCTCAGAATTCCTTCCAAGACAAAAGAATCTCAATACATCTGCCACTATTTCTTTAGCACCTCAGCATAAGCCAATTACATTCACAACACCACATGTCGTCTTTGATTTTGTTGTTCAATCCTCTCTTGAAACATCCATATTGGCTAGCCGCCCAACAGTTGTGCTTCCCCATGCTGTTAGTGGATCCATGTTCGATACTCTTGGTGATCATTGTTATACTTTTAAGCCTACTTTTAAGTTAACTGGACCGCTAAAATTTCTTAACAAGAAGTCCAGTGTGCCAGAAGAATCAGAGAAAATGGTTGGAAAAATGAAGAGTGCAGAAAGTGCTATAGGACTTACGGGTAAAGAAGATGTTTTATACAAAGACTGGGGCATGTCTTCAAGTGTTAACCCTCCTCCAAGCCTTGAGATATCAAAATTTGAGGAGCGAGATGGATAGGAGGAATCTGTGAAACATTTGGGATAATATTGCCATCAATTAAAGGAAATTAGAGGGGAGAATAATGAGAAAGATATAGTTGCTATTGTAGTTGGAGAACGGGCACATCCAAGAAGACAACGTCGTCGTTGCCGTCAGTCTCAAGCCTAAGTTCATACCCAAGCTCTATATAATCCCTCCCAAAATCCATTGTACTCCATTTTTCCACCTCCATATCTAGTATATTGCGCACAATCATATGTTCAACTTCATTATTACTTACAATGGCGCACACAATCTCCTCACAATCATCCTTCAGCTTTACAAATATATCAAAGCCCTTCTAGGCCCGAGGTTCAATCCAATCCAAATAATAAAATGAGGCAGAAATCAAGGGATAGCTTCACACCAATTGGAGATTCGTATGCTAGTTTATTTCAAAGATTGGTACAGTGGGGCATGATTACTCCTCTTCTCGGGTATACTTCTGACCCATATTCAAGAAGTTTTGATCCTAATGTACGATGTGCATATCATTCTGAGGTTCAGGGTCACAGTATTGAGGATTTTCATGCTTTGAAAAGCAAAATAGAAAGGATGATTCAAGAAAAATTAATTGTGGTGCAAAACATTGGCACCTCAACCGTCCTACAGAATTCTTTGCCAGCACATGGTACTGCATAATTTGTAGGAAGCAATGAGTTAAACATGAGGACCCAGAATTTATTTATTGAAAGAAATGTATATGATCATGGTGGAATTTCTAGTCATGGTGATATGCAAACCAGTGGCTAAGTTACCAGGCTAAGCAATTGAGAAGTCACCACTCTCCCTACTAGGAAGAGGTTTGGTAGTTTGTTTTATTTTCTTTTCTGTTTTTTGAATTATTTCAGGATTGTAGTTCGGGATCTATCTTGTTTTATTTCTCTTCCGTCTTTGTTTAAACCCTTCTATTTTTCCTTTCAATGAAATGTGGTGTCCCTTGTTTGTTTTGTGTTATTTTAAGTTGTTTGTTTGCTTACTTTACACAATGCATTTTATGTTGATTCTAGTGTTATGACATGCCTGTGGAATTTTTAGCCAGATCTTGAAATCCAACTTATTCATGAAATATTGAATTAGAGAGTTAGAGTTAGGAAAAGAGAGCACCTAAGAAAATGGGTAGAATGCTGAGACATTTGGTTACAAGTTTAAGCCTTCTTTGAAAATTAAGGCAATTATTTTGAGAATCACAAGAATAACTTGGTCATCAATTGAAAGACATGGCTCAATTAGGTCAAATAGTGGTTGCGAGAATAGAAAGAAAATCAGCTCCATGAAAGCATGAGTCATTCGATGTGAGGAATGTACAACAAAAGTGGAGTGATATATTGAACAAAGTGCAAGAGTAGTGGCACACATACTCAGTTAAAGTTAATTTTGTGAAAGTGTCACAAATGATCTTCATCTTTCACTTTCATATTGCATGATGTGTACTAACATTTTCAAGGATTGACATGACGAAGGCATTTCATTCTACTATCCATACATTGTGTCATCCTTTGTGTACCCCATTTAAGCCTTAGTGTTATTTTCTTTCATACACCTCTTTTGGAATCAAGATAGAGTCAGCAAAGCTCAAAAGAAAAGTGTCGAGCAAAAAATAGTGTCAGAAAAAAAGAGAAAAAATGTGTCCAAAAAGAAAGAAAAAAGAAGAATGTCAAGAAAAATAGAGTCAGAAAAAAAGAGAAAAAGAGTCAATAAAATAGAAAAACAAAGAAATCAGAATCAAGCAAAGGAACAAGCCGCCGGAACTACGTGCGACCTGATTCTCCTCTCTCGAGGGTGAGATACGTAGGTTACCCTACTCTGGGCTCGGTCCTACCAAATAAACAATTTAGAATTGCCCAGTCAAAAGAAACTAGGCATGAGTTAATCCTTATTGTTTGAGTCGATTCCAAAAGTTGTAAGTCCCATCCTACTTCAAGTGTCGTTTGGGCCCCATACCATCTTTTTTTTCTAACCCTATCCAAAATTCAAGTTACAACCAAAGAAAGACCTTCAGATCAATCTTTGAGGATGTTAAGGCTTAGCATGCAAGGGATATGATGATGCATTTGGGAACTACTTGTCTTCCTCAGCTTAAGAAATCAGGAGAGAAATAAAAATAAGAGAGTCTTATTGTTAAAAACCCTCACGGGCACTGTAAGATGATGGTAAGTTGAGAGAGATAAAAATGAGAGAGTCTTATCTGTGAAAACTCTCACGAGCACTGTAAGACGACTGTGAGATAAGGGAAATGAAGATAAGAGAGTCTGATTAGTGAAAAACCCTTACAGACACTATAAGGCAGTGGTCAGATGAGGTAAAGAAAATGAGAGAAGCTTGTGGGTGAAAACCCTTCAAGGCGCCACTAACCAAATGAGGTCTTAAATGCAATTGAAGCAACTCAGTTTCAAGTCCATTAACTCAACAACAATGGATAGAAAGTTTGGATGAAAAGATCAAGCTGCTTGATCCGAAATGCATGGCATAATCATTAGTGTTGACTGTCATTTTTAGATGAATTTTTCGTTTCTTTGTTTCAAAAGGGGACATTCATTGTCTTTTCTTTCTTTTTTTTATTTTTATTTTATATTTCTTGAGTCAGTTATCCAGACAAAAAATGTCTTTGTTTTTTCATTTTTTGTTTTTGACTCAAGTCCGTATCAAAACAAGTGAGAAAAGATTTTAAAACTGGCTACCAGCTTCTTTAATTGTACAAAGCAAGAGAAAAGCTAGCACATGAAAGAGGCATGATTGTGAGCCAAAAAAGGGCATGCAGAAAGTTTTGTCAGCAGATAAGTCTGGAAACCCACAGAAATACCATAGTTCAAAGGGTTTAACTGAGAAACATGACAAAGCAGAGATACTGTATTTGTGGCAGTGTCACTCTTCCTACGATGAGTTTGGATAACTGATGCAACAAGTCAATGACATATGTTAGTGGTTTGAAGCAAGGTTAAATGTGACTGGAGCAAGAACGATTGATGTGAAAGCTAAAGCCACAATCCAGCAACCATGTTTTTTTTAACTCACAAGTTTTCTTTGATGAAACAGGAAACATATTACCCTCAAAGCAAGGACTTCAGAGCATAAATATCAAGGCCTGCAATGGCTCACTTTTACAAATTCACGAAGCAATGTTGCTGCATAGGTTTGGCAATCAAATCATGGTAAAATTCATTATCTTATATCCCTCAGAGACACACTTTCTTGTCCAGGGATTTCAGTTTTCATTTGGTGGGTAATACACTTCTTAAATTGAACCTTCACTCCTCGAAGACGTATCTTTAGTCGAGTCATTCCCTTTGATTCCTATAAGACGTACCCTTTAGTCGAGTCATTCCCCTTGATCCCTAGAAGACTTACCTTTTAGTTGAGTCAATTCCCTTTGATTCCTATAAGACGTACCTTTTAATCGAGTCATCCCCTTTGATTCCTATAAAATGTACCCTTTAGTCGAGTCATCCCCTTTTATTCCTATAAGACGTACCTTTTAGTCGATTCATCCCCCTTGATTCCTATAAGACGTACCTTTTAGTCTAGTCATCCCCTTGATTCCTATTAGACGTACCTTTTAGTTGAGTCATCCTCTTTGATTCCTATAAGACATACCTTTTAGTCGAGTCATCACCCTTGATTCCTATTAGACGTACCTTTTAGTCGAATCATCCCCCTTGATTCCTATAAGACGTTCCTTTTAGTCGAGTCATCCCCCTTGACCCCTATAAGACGTACCTTTTAGTCGAGTCATTCCCCCTGATCCCTAGAAGATGTGCCTTTTAGTCGAGTCATTTCCCTTGACCCCTAGAAGACGTACCTTTTAGTCGAGTCATTCCCCTTGACCCCTAGAAGATGTACCTTTTAGTCGAGTCAATTCCCTTTGATTCCTATAAGACGCACCTTTTAGTTGAGTCATCCCTTTTGATTCCTATAAGACGTCCCCTTTAGTCGATTCATCCCCTTTGATTCCTATAAGATATACCTTTTAGTCGAGTCATCCCCCTTGATTCCTACAAGACGTAGCATGTAGTTGAGTCATCACCCTTGATTCCTATTAGACGTAACATTTAGTCGAGTCATCACCCTTGATTCCTATTAGATGTACCTTTTAGTCGAATCATCCCCCTTGATTCCTATAAGACGTACCTTTTAGTCGAGTCATCCCCTTGATTCCTATTATACGTACCTTTTAGTCGAGTCATCCCCTTTGATTCCTATAAAACGTACCTTTTAGTCGAGTCATCACCCTTGATTCCTATTAGACGTACGTTTTAGTTGAATCATCCCCCTTGATTCCTATAAGACGTACCTTTTAGTCGAGTCACCCCCTTGATTCCTATTAGACGTACCTTTTAGTTGAGAAATCCCCTTTGATTCCTATAAGACGTACCTTTTAGTGGAGTCATTCTCCTTGATTCCTATAATGATGTGACTTTCACAAAAGTCCTTTGATGATAAACCGGGGCAAAATTTAATTCTTGTTTTTGGAACTTTACTTTTCTGGCAAAAGAAATTTCTCTTTATAATAATTTTTGTTTGGGATAATTTTCTTTTCAGTTTTGATGTGATTTCAGGAACCTGCCCAAAGCACAGGGCGAATAAACGGAAAACCAAGCAACAAGGTGAAGAAATTAAAAGTTAAACAGATTGAAAAATAGAAAATCAGGAGCCTGCCTGCAGAACAGGATGAAGACATTGAAAGCATAGCAACAAGTTGATAAAATAGCAAGTCAGGAACCCGCCTGAAGAACAAGTTGAAGAAATTTAAAACCAAGCAACAAGTGATGAAATTGCAACTCAGGAGCCCGCCTGAAGAACAGGGTGAAGAAATTGCAAGTCAGGAGCCCGCCTGAAGAATAGGGTGATGAAACTTAAGTTAGGAGTCCAACAGAAGCTGTATAGATAGGATTTTGTAATTTTATTTATGTTTTAGCTTGTAATTTTCATTTTGATGTAATGACAGAGCCGCGGATCGGAACCTTGATGGAACCTCACTTGACTCTCCAACTCGGTATAGTCCTTCTCTTTCAAATCCTTTGAAATACCCGTCACCTGATTCCTCCATAACTTGGGTAAGTAGAATGTCCTAAGTCAGGACTTGGTCATCTTTTTTCCTTCTATTTCTTCCTTTGAATAATGGTCGAGACAAAATTCTGTCTTGTTGTCTATTTCTTTGCCTGAAAACACTGCGTGTCTACATTCAAAGGGGGCATGATGTAGACACCTAATTTCGTCCCTCCCCGACATCTTTTTTACCTATTTTTACTTTATCATACCGTGTACCCTCATCTACATAATAACCCCTCCATAAAATGACAAAATAATGACCAACTCTAAACAAATTTTATCCCAAAGTTCCCACCTCATCTCAACTGATAACAAATTAGCAACCCTCCCAATTAAATTAGGCCACCTCACCACTACCCTACCCTAACCCCATACCCTACGTACCCCTTGTATTTCTTTTTGGATTCTTTTGATAACAAACGCATCAAATAATAAGAGCCCACTAGGAAGATTCCATCTTTTGCAATTCAAAAAAAAAAAACTCTCCCCCGAGGGGGGGGGGGGGGTCCCACTTGCTTTTGACATCACACAATTCATCACCTTTAAAAGAAATTTCCATATATATACATACAGAGAGAGCAACAAAAAAGAGGGGGGCCCACAGAGAAGATTGAGGGGATTTTCCAATTCATATCAGCACATTGGGGAGGGGAATATAGATACAGACGAAAATATAGGCACAAGGGGGTCGATTCTTTCTTCTCCAGTGAACACCACTCACAAGACCTATCTCCACAAAAATCCACCTTACGCCATTTTTGAACACTCCATTTTTGATCCTTTTCTTCTCCTGAGCACACACAATCACACACATCCTTACGAACACACACTCTCATTGGACCATTAATATACACAAAACTCACCAATCTCATGATATCTACACACACATGCACTGATATAAGGAAATCAAAGAGTAAGGTGACCGGAGAGAATAAAGATTAGAGCGAGAGAGTGTGGGAGGAGAGGAGAAACAATTAGTGAGAGAGAACCGATTGAAAACAAAAGGGAAAGGGTTTGGGTTCAGTTTTTCGGCAGAACCATCGCCGGAATCATCGACGGAGGATACCCAAATCGTCGTCCGTGGTTATGACTGTCGGAAATCGACCGAAAACATCAAAAACAGCGACCAATAATCCACCCCAACACTGGAACCCATTGGAAAACGAAAGCGAAAACGACTTTGTGTTTGAAATTGGGTATGGGTTTCTCAATGGTTTGCGATTTTTGGTTCGGGGTTGGCGAAAAACAGTAAAGGGTCTACCATAGTTGGGATTTTTGTTTGTTTATCGAGATTTTGGTATCCGTCAATGTTTTTGGACACGGAATCTACCGGGATTAATCGAATAATTCATCGATTTGGAAAGCGTGATCGGAGGTCCAATTCTATATATCTCTTCCCACTTTTATTTAATTATACATGTTTGATTTGCGTGAAACATGGTATGATATGGGTGTTTTGGTGATTTTGATTCATTGTTTGATTTCATTTTATTGATTATGAATTGTTGAAAGTAGCAATTGTGAATTATCACCTTGGAACCTTGAGTTGAATTTGGGGGTAGGAATCGTAAATCGGAAAGAGTGAATATTATAGTATTTTGATTTATTGTTGATGTTGAACGTTGATAGTATCATGCCATGTGAAAATGGATAGGCAAACATAGTTTGGGATAGGCAAATTTAGGATTAAGTTTTCATTGAATGTTTGAATATGGAATGTTGATTGAATATTTTCTAGTTTATCGTACTTGATTCAATTGTATCATTTGGCCGGGGAATGCCCCGAAGTACTTGTATTATTTTATCCGGAGAATTTTCCAAAGCATTTTGTACTCGGAGGATGTCCGTGGCGAAGGCCCAAGGCATCGGGTAGAGCATGGGAGCACAGTTTAGGATTAGTATAGGTTAGAATAGAATTTATATTTTTCGCATTTTTTTTACTTTGGATTGTATAATTGGACTGAACATTATATTTTTGGGATTTGTTTCGGTTTGTGTTTGTTTGTTTGATTGTTGTGTGTTTATATGGTTTATACATCTTTAGTGTCGAATTAGCCGATACGCTCCACCAAGCGACCGTGGTCGAACCACGGGATCGAGGGGTGCCTAACACCTTCCCCTTGGTCAACAGAATTCCTTGGCCGGAATCTCTGTTCGCAAACCAGTTTTAAAAGAGTCAAAACAGTTTTGAAAAGGATTTTCCAAAGGTGACTTGACACACCGGATTATGCCAAGTGGCGACTCTGAATAAAAAATGTAAATAGTCCTTTTTCGAAACAAATTTTTAATCTTTTGTCACTTTAATAATAAAAACCCTTTCAAACTTAAAATGAATCTTTTTGGAGTTGAAAAAGGGGTGTGACAATTTTTATGTATTTGTTATTTTCAAAATTTGAATTATAGTGGTTTTTACAAAATATAGGGGATGCAGTAATTCACTTATTAATGTACTTGTGTTAATTACGTGCTTAATAAAAGGAAATTTCGTTATTTTCCTTTTCAACAGATGTTATTAAATTTACATATATAAAAATTTCTATGTATATATCGGTTGTCTTATTATTTGAATCGGGAGAGAGAGTAAAGTAATTAAAGAAGTGGAAAAGAGTATAAATAATTCTAATAGGGTTGGAATTTATGTTATTTATAATTATTTTTTTAATCAAAACATTTACACGGTTCTTAATTAGGGAAGTGTAGAGTTTAACTTCTCATGTGCCTCTTGCCCCATCCAACTACCATTGTCATTATTAATTTTTTTAAAAAATCAAACCGTATTTATTTCAGTACTTTAGTAAAGTAGAGAAAAGGGGATATAAAGCGTGACCTTCCAGAAAACATCAAATAAGATAAATAAGTTTCTAAGTGGTAAAATAGTAATAGAATCAAGAAGACATCACTATTGTCATTATATAACTATATAAAGTATTAGTAATCAAATTTCAATTTCAAATCTTAATTATAAGTTAGTATAATAAAATAAATCCTTCTCATTTGGTACAACGGATAAGGGATAACTAATTACGGAATTATTTTAGGATGAACTTATTCCGTATTTTATCGAGATAAAATGCATGGAATAATTCATCCCACAATTATAGTGTTATTTTAGATAACTCGTCCCTGGATAACTTGTTTCCAACCAAACAACCCCTTGATAAATGTTTTCTTAAAGAGAGTGTCAAGTCGACATGAGCCAAGTAAAATAAAATAAATGAGCTAATTAATAAATTTTAGAATTATTTTTGACGTTTCACATTATTTGTCCCCCGAACTAAAAATAATTGTTTTAGATTCTTCGTCCAATTTATAAAATCAAGAGAAATTTATCTTTTTCTTCCAACACTACTTATCACTGAATGACTATAAATATTATTATACCGCTTGAGAAAACTTCATTTAGAGTGAATTTTACAAAACTAATTTATTAAGGATATTTTAAAACTTTAAATTGAGTAGATTTCTCATATTGCTATTCAACTAAGGAATATCCTACTAAAGTCATTTATCTTTTTTTTTTTTTCAATAGCACCATTCAACTTTGTACATTTCTATAAAAACTAATAATTGTTAAAAGTGACTCAAAAATGAAAAAAAAGGACCAAAAAAGTCTTTAAGTTTAAACTTTGAATTTAAATGATCCTTATTCATTAACAATATGAAATACTAATAACCGTTCAGCTACAAAAAATTAGTGAGTATAATCTTCTTTCAACTTCTAACTATGATAGTAAATTTAACAAAATTCATCAAATTTTTTGCGATAAAATGATTAGAAATTAGCTTATATGTACTTATTTATTTGGAAACTAAGGAATTTAATAATAAAACAATATTTTATATTTATTCATTTTATGGCTGGTCTTTATTTTGATAAAATAATTCAATTTTAGTTGTTACTTTTTTCGACTACAAAATTATTATCAAAAAAATTATAATTCATAAAGCAGATGATGAGATCCTCCAAACCAAAAGGAAAAGAAAAACTAGGGTCTGTACCTAGTAGAATAGTCATATATCATTATTTTAAACGATTTCTATAAAAGAAAAAGAAAATAATGCATATTAATTAACACCATAATAATAGCATAAATCGTCGTCATCAAATAAAATTAGGTGATATTATATAATCATTTCATAATTAAAAATGTTAAAATTTTAAATATTATTTTTGTCAATCTTATGATACATATCACTTCTTCAACTTAGCTATAAAAACTGAATGCGTTTTTCAGTTTTGGACAATAATTGTTCTTCTTATTTATCTCATTTAAAATATAACTACCTACATCTTTTGTATTATATTATGCATTTATTGGTAAAATATATAAAGATTCTAATTTATGAATTAAAAAATTAAAATAATTAGAGGCCTATTAATATTTCATGAAAAAAATAAGGACTATTTAAATTCAAAGTTCAAATTTGATGGACTATTTTGGTGATTTTTTCTCATTTTTTGAGTCACTTTTAGAAACTAGCATAGTGTATGTGTGTTGCATGTGTGCCTCAAATCAATCAATAAAACTACACACATCATAAAAAATAATAGTTGACTTCAAAATAAATATTGTACTTATCTATTTGCACGCATAGTATAGTTTGATAAAAAGGAAGCGATTGAACATTCAAATTTTCTCTTGGGAATCTTATACTAATGTATTTAGTATCGCACATCAATAACATAATATCTTTTAGAACAATTAATTACACACAATAATACAATTGATATCTTTTTCGGACAAAGCTAAAATTTTTGAAATAACACGTTAAATAGAATCTACGACATCTTAAACTTGTTGTCGAGTAATGTATCTTTCGCTTCTTTCTTTCTACTAGTTTAGGTGTACGCGCCCCGCGCGTGTACCTCACTTTAATGAGTTCAAACGTTACACTAAATAGGATATTTATTCAAATAATAAAGAAGAATATAATAATTAGATTGAACATCTTTTGAACATGCAAAGATAAAAAAAAAAAAAAAATTAATTAAACCTAACATTTAGCAAAAAAAAAAAAACTCAAAGTCAATCGAAATTTATCTACCACCTGTAATCTACAACAAAACAATACGATGATAGAAATATCAAAACAATACAATTAAACCTAACCTTTGCAAAAGAAATTTCCTCAAACTTGATCGACATTCATCTACCACCTGTAAACTACAACAAAATAATATGATATAGAGATATCATAACAATACAACAAAATCTAATCTTTATACAAACAAAAAAAATTAAAGTAGAGATTTAAAATAATACAATTAAATCTAATCTTTACCTAAATTTTTTTTTAAAGCCGATCAATATTTAAATACCACCTGTAAACTACAACAAAATAATACGATAATAAAAATATCAAAATAATACAACTAAATCTAACCTTTACAGAAAAAATTCATAAACTTACTATTTCAGTAGAAACCACAAAGTTACTCAATAACGAAAGTTTGTTATTCATGATCAATAAACCCAATGTCATAGAAAGGAAAATTTAAAACCTAAAAACAACAAAGTCGCATTGTAGATTCAATAATGAAAATTACGTACAAACATGAAAAGATGTTTCGTTATTCTTGATTAATAAAAATAACATAATATAAAAGAAAATTCAAAACTTGAAATTAAATCAATAAATTATATTAGAGACCCAATAACAAAACTATTTACAAAAATAAAAGGATGATTTTTTTAATTATGATCAACAAAATCAAAATATAATATAAATAAAAATTTAAAATCCAGAAACCAAAAAGTTACCCAATAATAAAGCTACAATCAAAATGTTTTATTATCCAAATAAGATATCCATATACTCATAAATTAAAATATTACTATAACAAAAGAATAACAATATTTACCTAAAAAAAAAAAAGAATAACTTTTTTTTTTCTAGTGAAAGTTTTCCAACCCTTAGCAAATTAGAAAAACTCACGTACTACATTTAATTTTTGCCACAATTTTTTTTCTGCTTCTTCTTTTGAGAATCTTAACCTGTTTTATGTAAAATAGTTTCACCAAAAATTTTAAAATATTTAGAACTTTACCTTATATAGAATTTTTTTTGTATAATAGTTTTTTTGAAGTTGGATTTTCTTTAATAAAATATTGCCATAAATTTAGGAATTCAACTAAAAGTAGAAAATCTTCTCCATTTAATTCCTTTATATATTTATTATAATTAATATTCAATATTATAAATTAAAGAAAAACTGTGAAAAGTCGATTTTGTCTATTACAATATTTTTTTAATGAAGGGCAAAAAGTTCAAATCATTTTTCTAAGGGTCTTCAAACTTTTAATATTATATATATATATATATATAAACTTTGCATATAATGATTCAACACTTAAGTATAACCTTATATTTTGAATTCAACAAATAAGATTATTTAAAGATTCAACTATAATTATTACTAACAAATAATATATCAAAATATAGTTAAATAAATAATCAAAATTAAGGTTTCCCTCCACCGACCAAATTGACAACAATTGCACCTAGTTGAACCTATGTTATTTTTCGTAGAACAACTTATTGTTAGTGAAAGATAATACATAACAGTTCTACATAAATTATGTAATTCGTGGAAAAATTAGATGGCAAGAGAAATGCCAATATGCAGACCAGATCCACTATATACTATCCTTGAACTTCATGAAAATCATGATGTAGAAAGAATACACCAAAATAATAGTGGTCACAAGATAGCTTCTTTCTTAAAAACGTATGCAGTCACCAATATTTGAAGCAGACCCGTACCTGCTCCTAATTCTAAAATCTTATAACAAAAAGAAAAACTTTCGAATCCAAAAGATTGAAAGTGCTAAAATAATAAATATACATAAACACCGATGCCTATCAAATTTAGTAAACACAATCAAATATGTAACAATTATTGCACCGCATTAAAATAATACAGTAAGATATAACACAATACATCATGAAACAATACATAATAACTATTCAAATAGAGCGAAGACTTTTGGACTTCCGAGAACCTTTTAGATGTCGTATACTTGTTGCTGGATTTTGATGATTCAGCAATCTCTGTTGCTTCTAACCTCACGAGTAATTTTCTCTTTCTCTTTCTTTGTCTCTCGCTGCTGGATTTTGATGATTCGGCAATCTCTGTTGCTTCTAACCTCTCGAGTAATTTTCTCTTTCTCTTTTTTTGTCTCTGTCTCAATTTAAGCTGCTTGGTTCTGTCTTTGAATTCAAATCTTTTGCCGTCATGGGATACACATGAAGGGCAAACGTTTGGCAAAGAATATAAAATTAGACTGCTTTTTATAAAAGTTGGAAAAAGTCCTCTAAACCAATTTTCTTAGTTTTTTTTTTTTTTCTTTTGACCAAACCTATTTTAATTCAAAAAGATTTGCCTATTTTTGGTGTAATTTAGTAATTTACCATAATAAGAAAAAAAATTGCATTTAATTTTTAGTATATTTATTATTTGAATATACAAAATCATAAAAATTTCAAAAACAGTATGCATTATTTGTATTACATTAGGGTATCACTAAATTTTGCTAAAAATAAGGAAAATTTTTTGGCAAAAACAAGAGCACAACAATTTTGACAAAAATAAGAAAACGGCACAAACCTTAATTAGAGTCACTTCCTATATTAATTTATTCTTTTCCTTTATATTTTAGGAATCTAGTTAATATTATAAATATAATAATATAATAATTAAATAAAATATAAAAAGATGATTTTGTTTATTGCAAAATTTTTTAATGAAGGGTAAAAAGTTTAAATCACTTTTCTAAGGGTCTTCACACTTTTAATATATTATAAATATAGATTAAGCACAAATAAGGAGGAAGAAACTAAGATTGTGAAATAAGAAAATATGTATAGAGTAGGAATTACAAGAGTCTAATTATAAGTTAAAATAGTAAGTAACCCATTATATTTAAAATATTTAGGCCATAGCGATTCACTACTTAGTTAAATTTTTGAAGATAAAAATGCCAAAACTTAACAATTCACATCATGATTATTGATATTAATTTATAATCAGCATTTATCGATTCAGAGTATGCAATTAACCAACAAGGAAATAATTAAAATAACCAAATATACAAAAGAAAATTACATAAAAGAAAATAGAAAAGGAAGACTTCTAATTCTTCTACAGACATATATTTAAAAGGAAATTAATCGAAAGTAAAAGAATTAAAATCATTACAAATTTAAATTTGTTGTTAATTTACTCCTTGAAATTCATGACTCCTAGACACATGAGAATGGTCAAACTGAAGAAAAAATAAGGCAAAAAATTTCAACTAGTGAGATGAGTTTTTTATTTTTCCCTTTCCATATATTGTAGGTTTATCGTGCACATAATTTGACATGTCGAGGAAGCTTCGAGACAAAATTTCTTTTTCATAAATCAAATAAATAAAAGTCAATCGACACAAAAATTACTTATTATATATAAGCAAGATGCAGTAAAAAAAATAGTTCAATACCACTAAAGTAACATGTTATATTAGCAGTTAGTACATCAGAATAAACAAAGATTTAGGATATCACAACCTTCTTTCTTGGTCTCACAAGTCTTGAAGCAACTTCAACATCTTTATGCAGCTTTATCAGTAATTGATTTTTAGTGAAAAACATGTATATGTCTAACTACTGCAATAAATCTATCAATGTGACATCCCATATCACTAAATCAAATAATAACTATATGTACAAATAGTTTATCATATAAAAGGGTTCAAGCAAATCCTTCGAATGCATAAATTATTACAATAAAGACAAATATTATAAATTTTGAATACTTGAAAGACACTAAATTGTGATCCAATGGATGTGTTTTCCATTGGTTTCTGTTTGCAACAAATTTTAGAATAATAAATTACAGTCACAAATAAAACATGAAAAAACAAGAACATTTTATTAATAACGAATATGGGTACAATTCTGTTCCTCCCTTAAGGGCCTTAGCGTATTTTTCGAACACAGGAATATGGATCTCCATAATTCGAGGGCCGTAGCGTATTTCTCGAATATAGTATTATGGATCTTCTTGCTGTATTTGATTATCAAGAAAGAGGATTTTGATCTATGAATATCCCAAATTTCTGAGATATTCAAGATGCTTCTTTAAGGGAATATTTGCCTCTTTATATAGGCATAATTCATGGTTTAGGGTAAATAGACTCTAAGAACTCTAACAGAATTTGGATTCTTTTTGTAGAGTCCCACAAATTTTAGATTTCTACAGTTTCATCTCCTGTATTAAAGCTCAATTTTCCTCTGGAATCAAGAATAATGACAATAACAATTCTCACTTTTTCATCATATTAAAGGAGTTGATTTTTCGTTCTTTCTTACACATATTAAAGAAATAGATATTGAACACGAATAGATACAAAACATTAACGATGACGTCATAAAAGGAGGAACTTTAATCGTACTTCTTGTTCACAAAAAAAAATATACCATCAATTAAACATGATACATTACTACACAAACAAAACATAAAATAGATGTAACGAAGAAGAAACAACCCTAAGTTTCTAGTAAAGTTTGATCAAACTATTATTTAAATAGAATTATAGTTTTTCTTTTTTTAATATAAGGTAAACTTCTAATTGATTTAGAAGTATTAAATATTATTATTTTTTTACCTAAATTATACAACTACAAAAAAAAATAAAAAATATCAACCTTGTCTCTATCTAATTCTTCTTCTATATATATTAGGAGTGTTCTTTTAATTATAGAAATTAATTCTCCTAATAAATTTTAACAGATAATTTCTTCTATATATTTTGGGATTCTTATTTTATTATTAATTAAAAAATATAATAAAATAATTAAAAAATAATGATTTTTTCTATTATAGAGACTTTTAATGAAGGACAAAAAGTTCAATTCACTTTTCTAAAGGTCTTCACACTTTTAATAAACTAGTTTAAGTGACGTGCGTTGCACGTGTATCCATTTTTTTAAGAATAAACATAATAAAAAATATATTAGTTGTACTATGTTATTTTATTAAGTAGAAAAAAATAATAAACAACGTAAAATTTTAAGATAAAAAGTGTAGTTGATTAAAGGAGAATTTAGTCATTATACTTATTTTCTATTTTCTAAAAAAGTTATTTTTATGAAAAGTTATTTTTATTTTTAGAATTCTATATATTTGTACTTTATGTAAAATGTAATTATGTTTGAAATAATTTACATACCCACACTATTTTCATCGTCATTCTCAGAACTTCACTTTCTATATATATATATTTTTGGTTGTTGTATTTCCATTGTTTCTATTATATGGGAGATTTTATTTTTTTTTACTAAATACCCAATGAATTAATAAATAGCATTTTTATACACTCATAATAACTGAAAAAGTATATTTCATATTTATATGTTTATTCTGTAAAAATTCATATATAAATTTATGTACTTAGTAATAATAAAAAAAATTATTTCACTCATACTGAAATAATTTATAATAATAGAAAACACATAATTTAATTTAGAATATAAATCGTACAAATTAATTTAAAATTTTGCACACATTTAAAAATAATTTATATAAATTAGTAAGTGAGAGTAAAATTTGTAACTAACTTTAATTTTTTTTTATATACATAAACCTGCTTGTTAAAAAGTTAAATTGTAATGGATGATCCAAACACTATCATTAAAAATAAAAAATCAAAAAATGAATTAGGAAAGTAAACCAATACTATCTGTACTTTGCAAGAAAAAGGAGAATTCAAGAAGCTTTAGTTTCTTCTCACTAAACTCTCTGTTTCCCTAAAATATTTTCTTTCTATTACTAATACTATACATATTATTATGCGATGAATAAGCTGAAATCATCAAGGTCGAAGTTGAACTTTGGTAGACCAAATTTTGAAGATTATCTTCCTACTGTAATTCTCTATTTTTTCCCCTTTTCCTTCATTTTTTATACTTAACACGTTTGAAGATTTGAATTTCTTTAACCATTTTTGTTTTACATTTTCTCTGTGTTGAATTTCTTAAAATCACTTTTGCTTTATGATTTTTTGTTACTCCTTTTGCTCTGCCTGTTTCATGATTTATTTTTTAAAATCCATTTTGGTTTAATTTCTTGTTTCAGGTGTAATTTGCTTGATATTTACATATGATATATGTTAGGTATGCTTAATCTTGTCAATTTTAATGTCTTGATGTTTGCATGCTAGCTGAGATACTTGAATTTGAGGTATGGAATAGAAATAGAAGTAGCTAGAAGGTTGTTAGAGGAAAAATTGTCTAGATACAAGTTAGATGTGCTCAAAAGGGGCTTATGGTGAAATTCTACATTGGAGTATTTTCACTCTAGGGATAGACAAGTCATGGAGATAAATTCATTGTGATGTAAGATTCTTCCCTGCTAAGAATTGTGTTCATATCGATGGAGTCATTTACTCTCTGTAAACCTTTATGAAGACAATAACATAGCTGCATTCAATGTTGGAGAAGAGAATTTTAGATTGATCTTATTTCCTCCTAGTGTAGAATCGAGTCCGAGTGTATATTTTTCACCCACTACGACATGGTGCATAACTCTTTATATAATCTCTATAAACATTTGATTTAGCCAAATCTACATAGATGTTGATTTCTTAATTTTACTCCTAGAAAATTTACTATCGTTACTGAATTGAATTGTGTCTCTTATAGGTATGACTTTATTTTTGACGAGGATGTACCAAACAGGATTGTTGAGAAGTATTTCAATGATGCAAAATTTATACAGAAAAGGCAACTATTTCTCTTTTTCTGGTAATGTATCCTATTTCTCTTTCATAGTAAGGGATAGAAGGATAATATTGCAAACTCCAGTTCGGTGCATTTTAAAGATCTTGGTATGCGTGAATTTTGGAAAGGGTAGGACGACAAGGGTCTATTTTTAGGTTACTAATATTTTACGATAAACTAATGAACACTTCAATCCCAGATTAGTCTATGATAAGAAAATTTAGTTATTCACAATAAACCAGCTTTGTTGGCCTTTTCATTTCTGCTATGTTGCTCCGACTCTCCAAAACTCTTGTCGGACTCATGCCGGATCCTCCAAAAATGCACTACTTTTGGGGGATTCGTGCACTCAGTGGCATTTTTGAAAGTCTGTGCAACATAGAATTTCTGTCGAGTATCTGGTTTAACTTCATCTACTTTTAAATGACAGACAGTAGTCGCCACAGTTACCGTCCTTGTCTTGGAAAGGTATTTTACTTCTTTTCTATTTTCCCTCTAAAGGAAGTCATACGTGAATTACAACTTCGGAGAAAACATTGTAGAGTTGCAATTAATTCTATTTTCTTGAATAGTTGCTTTTCTATAATTATGAGTGACATGCTATCAGGGTCATAATTGCAGGGGTTTCTCTGATTCGATTTTTGATTTACCAGTGGTTTACGCCAGCCTTGTGATGTATGATGCACAGGTATGTGTTTGAAACCTAGTGCATCCCTCCTTTTTTTCCCAGCTTCACTTCAAAAAACATTTGCTTTCAGAGTTTGGAGGTTGTTTGACCCACACATTGCAGTATGAGAAAATGCTAGAATTCTTCTTGTGCTAAGATTCAGAGGCAAATTCGAGATATTAAGTTTATATGTTCTGAATTTCTATATTGCTCGGATCCACTAAAAATGCAGTGGCACCCGTGTCGGATCCTCCAAAATATACTACTTTTGGAGGATCCGACACGCATCCAGTGGCATTCTTGAAGAGTCTAAGCAACAGACCTGAACTCTAGGACAATACTGTTTTCTTTGTTTGGAACAGATAACTTATACTTTTCAAATATGAATTTTTAACACAAATACATAATTTAAGCTATAGCAGAACCTATTAAAAATCTTCTATCATTTTTATGCAGCTTATGATACTATTTGTACTTTGTCTGAACTCCAAATTGCTTGAATTTATCTTAAGAAAGTATGGTCGTGTGTGCATATATATTGTTTTCCTTCCAAAAGTTCTAGCAGTCCAGGGGGTGACTGACGATAGGGGTCTTAAGAAAGACGAATACATAGGGACAAGATTGTAATTGAATTCCTAATTATGTATGACTGATGCTCATTTTAGTGATTCTTGATTAAGAAACACGAATACATAGGGACAAGATTATGTAATTGAATTCGTGCTATGGTATAGTTACTATTGATTAAAACTCAAATATAAGATGGTGGTTTAAATTATGTCGTTCTTGGCCGATTTTCTTTTTTTATAATTTTTTCCTTAATTTTATGTACGTTAGGAAGAATTATTTTTATTCTGAAAAAATATTTTGATATTTTAAATAATTATAACTGTGTAACATATTAAGTGACGTTTGTGTTGATAAGAAGAAATTTTTTTTCATGTATTTAAAATATATATATAAGTTATAGATATTAAAAATATATATATTTATAGAACATTTGGTCGGTGCATACGGAATAAGATATTGATGTAGATTCTCCTGTCTTGTATTCTTTGAAATTCATCTTCTTTAATCGAAGTTTTTTTCATGTAAGATCTGTCCAATGTAGACGTGTATGAAGCGTTAATTAAGAATAAATGTATACAAAATTAAAGATATATTAATATATTAGTTGTGTGTATGTTATTATAGTAAGATGAATTAAGTCATTATACTTATTTTCTTAAATGTAAAAGTTTGATCTGTTTGTACCGAGAAGGTCTACGGTTCAAGTTCGTATATCTCTATATAATAAAAATGAATATTTTTTTTTGTATAATTTTCATTTCGTCATTATCATTTCTTGCTTGTAACTAAGTGAAATTCAATTATTCCTATAAGTTTATTCAAGCATAAATCGTAACAATTAGTTTTAAAAATTTATATAGATTTAAAACACTTCATATAAGTTGATAAGTAGAGAATAAAATTTAGGGGAGAGTATAGAAACGACATTTTAAATTAAACTATTTCCATGAAAATGGTCATGAAATTTAAATTTCACTTTATAGCCAGTTCAATTACTGGCTTGTTCTATAACATGTTTACACACATTCTATACAGTTTCTATACATTTCTTATACATATAAATATTCTATACGAAAATTATACAGTTTTGATAAGCAATTTATATAATAACTATACATTTTTTTACTTGTTTTATACAACAATTATATAATTTTCATACACTTTCTATATATTTTTTATATATATTTTATACATATACATATTTGATAGAACTATACAATTTTTTTTTTTTGTGTGTGTATATATATATATATATATATATCTTATATAGATACATATGTTATTTAACAATTATATCATTTTTATATAATTTATTTATTATTTCTAAACAATTAAAAATGTAGACTATTTGATCAGTTAAAAAATTTATAGCAAAAAAAATTGAAATATTTTTAAAAGGGCTGAATTGCCCAAGTTGAATACTCTATTAGTATTGTATATGGACTGTCTATGAAATACGTAGGTCAAAATTACCCAAATTAGAAAATGACTATAAAATGGTAATAGTATATCCAACTGATCACTTTTTGAAAAGTTTTTAAAATTGGACTATTTGTTTTAAAAAGAGCTATAGAATATCCTTTTCCCTAAAATTTATATTAAATTTCAAATATATAACCATGTATTTTGAAAAGCAAAATAATAAGTAAAGTATGGCCTAAACCTGTCGGCCCAATAACTTAAGCAGATAAAAAAAAACACAAATAGGAAAGTAAACAAATGAAATTCGTGTTTTGTCTGAGGTACTCCAGAAGCTCCTTTTGTTACTCTTCTTTTTCTTCCTTACAAAGCCAAGAATTTCCACTACACTTTATCCATACGAAAAAACTTTTCGTGCAAATTCTGCATAACTTTACTCTTCCACAATTTTCGTTCTTTCATATTAAATTTAAAAAATTTTCTTGAACCAATATTTATAAAAAAGTTTTTAATATTTATCCTTTTTTTTTCTAAGCTTAAAATCATGAAGGTTCATCCTCATTTCTGGGCACCAACACGAGTTGAGAGTGAAAAGGGTACAGTCATAATCCTTCTCATTTTCCTCCAATGCTCACCATAAATGGTAAAAACCATATCTTGACCTTTTCCAGTAAAGATATCAAAAACAACATTTCTTGTTCTTGATCCAAATTCAACTCTTTGTGTGTGTAAAACTTTTTTAGCTAATTCAGGGGATGACAGAACAACCAAGTTTACTTTATTTTCAAACCGTCATTTTGCTATATTGGAGCTCTTGTCCTGACCGATGAAAAAAATAAGTCATTTTGGGTTTAGGATCTTCAATTTCTCAGTGAGATTTAACATTTATCACTGTGAGCTTTCTTTTTCTGCAACCTCGATTTGTTTTGATTAACTGCGATTAGGGTCAAAAAGGTGTAGATTTCTTTTTGTGTAGTTGTTTATATCTGTTTTGTGAGCTTGTATTGGTGTGTAGTGTGTATATAAGCATCTTGGTTTGGAGATTTTGGATTTGTTTTGAGTACTTCATGAATATTTTGATGTTTGCATGTCATTTTAGAAATTATTTTTTAAAATGTCTCGACATTTATTTATGCATGTACTGCTTTGTTTGGTGTTACCAGCAAACAGGTAATTAACTTGTGTTTAGATGAATACATTTATTTTTCTAAGTTTGTGTAGTATATTATATAACATGATTTCGTGGCTGTTCATTTATTTTTTTCTATTGAGGTGTTATTGCCATTTTTGTCTGTTGGTTTTGTGTTTTCCTTATTTGTCTTGAGTCAGAGTATGTCGAAAACAAACTTTCTACTTTATTTGAGGTAGTGGTATGAATTGTGTGCACTTTATTGGGTATGTTGTTGTTGTAATTTGTATAGTATTTGTGTTTGTCCAAACCAAAATTTGCTCACATAAAAATTGGGGGGGGGGGGGGGGGGGGGGGGACGTTGCTAGATTGACAAAGTTTTGATTTGTGCATGTAGTCAAATGGGTGATGTTGTTCCCAATCAGCCCGAAGGGCATGGTTACATTCTTCGAGAAAAGTAGGTCGGCATCACCAATTCTAGGAGTTGGTACTAATTATTCGAAATGCATTCAATCTCAAGTATTCATGTGCTTATATTAAATAGTATGGCATGCCTCGGTATGATATTCCAATGTTTACTGCCAATTGTTATGATTTTCCTACGCATTCACTTGCTTTTTGTTTTCTGAGTCTTTCTATTGCCTATTTTATTATTCCTGCATTGTCTAAGGACATTAACTCTATTTTTGCTAATAGAGTTAATTAGCAATAGAAGAACATTTCCTTTTTATGTTGTAAATGTATCTCCAAGTTATAGCTGATTTAGGTGGTTTTGATTATGTAGTATTAGAGAATGCATATGGGCACTTCTGTATAATGTACATAGCATAGCCTATCTTTAGGGATGGGTAGAGTTTCTCTTTTGATTATTCTATAATAAGCATAGCAGTAAACGTATAAGTGCCTCTCACATTATGGAATAGATGAAAAGGAACTTATCCACCTTCTTGGTTGCTTACATATATCATTGTACTTATTTGAAGTCGTATTCTTCTGATATTACTGTACTTGCTCTTTTTTTACTCTTTCTTGAGTTATGTGTTATGCCTTATGTAACATCGTTTTAGTCTTGTATACAATACAGGTTTGAGTTTTGGAATGAAAGCTTTAATAGATTTAGATGGAACCTTGCTGCTAGAAGAGATTGTCAAAGCAAAAGAGGTTCCAATCTTTGATCCAATTTATTAGTTCATAGAACAATGAAGTTCTCTAAAGACTGCATAAACTTGTTCAGTAGAAAAACAAAGGGATATTAGGTTGTTTAACCAAGCCAGTTTCAGTACCGAGCTCTTCTTTAATTCAAGATGGACTCATATTATAATGGTTAACGACTATTAATTGCCAAGTTGGTACATGTCTACAAACATCAGTATGGTGGTAAAAGAATAGTTACATTTGAGATTCTTCATTTTGTTTGAGAACTTATTTTCTTTTGTATATCGCTCAATCACTTTAATTTTTATACCATATTCCTTCAGTCGACAATGGTGTAGTGAGCACATTTTTTAAGTGCCCTATTTGTATTTCATGACCTAAGATTTTTATCTGTGCATATTCAATGTCGTTGTTTTATAAACTATCTTGGGCAGGTGGGACTCGGGAACAAATGTGGGTGAATTTGATGGTCATTCGAGGAGAGTTTTGAGTTGTTCATTTAAGCCCATAAGACCATTTCGCATAGCCACATACGGAGAAGACTTTCTGGTGAACTTTTATGAAGGACCCCCATTTAAATTCAAACTGTCTCACAGGTTCCTTATCTTTTCTATTATGTCGAATTACAACAAGTGCCCCTATTCTCATTTTAGTATAAATATCAACATATTATTATTCTCTTTCTCCAATTTTTAGAAAGTTGTCTATTGATGACATAGTCTCCTAATATACGAAGACACAGAAAAGGGAAATATTCTTGGACTATGATGGCACTGTGTTTGTAGTACCTTAGTCATCATTGATTAAAGATCCAAGTGTTGAAGTTATTCCGCTGTTGATTTTTTTAAGCAATGATCCTAAAAACACAGTGTATTTTGTTAGTGGATGAGGAAAGAGTTCATTAAGTGAACGGCTTGTATCATATGAAAGCCTCAGAATAGCTGCTGAACATGGGTATTTCATAAGGTGTGGATATTTTATGTAAACATGACGCAGTCCTTTCTGTATCTTGATATTTTGGTGTTATTTCTTTCTTCCTGCAACCCCTCTCCGAATAACTTCTCTTTCATGCTAAGGGTTGATCGAAACCACCTCTCTGCCATACAAAGGTAGGAGTAAGGTGTGTGTACGTCTTACCCTTCCCATCCCAAACCCCACCTTTGGGATTGGACTGGGTATTTTTTTTGTATGCTGCAGTCCTTTGTTGCAGTTTCTTTATAATATGAAATGTTAAAACCTTATGTGTCTCTTCAGAGATAGATATAGTATCCTCATGTTTGTGCACCTGTGATAGTCCATAGTGATGTGAACTTTTTGAGTGGATTCTTGCTTATTATAAGGTAGCAGTTACTTTGACATTCTTATCTCAATTTCTATGCGTCTCTTGGAGATAAGTCTTAAGAAGATTTGTAATTTTCAAACCAAGATAATGGCTTTCTTTTTGGAACATATTCTTGATCCAAGCTTAATGAAATCTCTAATATAAAGTTAAGATGATATCTGTTCATTCCATTTTATATTCTCGCTGACATCAAAAGTTATTTGTTGTTCAAAAAAAGTTTGAAGCTGCAGTGCTCCTAACTATTGAGATGTTTTGGTAGGCTTGCAGCTGCTTAGCATGATTTCAACATCGATTGATGGGTTGATCATATACTAAAGCAAACAACTATGGTAAAATATCAAGCCTATAATTGATTTCTTCGTCCTATTGTATATTTGCTATTGATTAAAACTAAAATATAAGATGGTGTTTTAAATTATGTCGTTCTTGGCCGATTTTCTTTTTCCCTAATTTTTTCTTTTTCTATGTAGAGATCATAATTAATATTATCTGATTAAGGTGTTTTATCTACAGAGAAAAACTAACAACGATGACAATAACATACTCAATGTAATCCTGCAAAATGGATCTGGGACAGTAGAGTGTAATTCCTACCTTGGAGGTAGAGAAGGTGTTTCCGTCAGCAGATATGTTGATCTATCTCGAGTAAGAAAAAGCTAATACACAAATCTAACCTAATTCGTCTAGTTCTTTTTTTCTTTATTGTGATCATTGTCATTTAACCCACCCCTTATGTAAAGTAATGTGATTTATTTGCTTTCCATTTCTTTAGCATCCAATGATATACAGAAGTCCCATAGGTCAAGACATCGCGTCCATAATCGTTTGGGTCATCTCACAAGGCCATGAGCCGCTCCTTTTTGTGTGATCCACAGTCGAAAGGATCTATTTCTACTCACCGTGGGTCCATGGTATGAAGATGTCTTTTTTATAGACATTACTTTGACTTTTCCATTAAATTTCAATAATCATCTAAAGAAAATTTTACTTCATCTAAAAGAAGGTTGACCTAAGCAAACTCGAGATGGCTGCGCTGTGGAGATATTAGCGACACTTTAACCTTGTAAGTTGATTATAGTAACCATTAGTTTGTTGATCATCATTTTTATTATTAAGTGAGAATAACTTCATTTTCAACTTCTTTTCTGGTCATCTGAACAGAGGGAAGCTATACCTAACCCCTTGAAGGAGCAACTAATTGATGTTGTTCAAAGACACTTCACATCCCAGGTACATTCTTAAGTATCTACATGTTGTTGTTGCTGTGTGTTCTTTATTTGATCTATTTTATTATGATGTTCATCACGCTTGATAAATTCCTGGCACTTTCTTAAAACACGAGTTTTAGGTATCCTTCCGTACTTTTGTTCATAGTTTTGTTTTTATGTTTCACCATATTCTTTGTATAAGAAATCTGGTACTTGTATTGTGTCAACTTCTATTAAGTATGCCATCTAAAGTGATTAGTCAATTTTGGCATAATGTTCTTCCACATTATCGTTCTTGATACATGTAAACACTTTGTTGGTCCTGTGCTTATGTCATATTATGCTCCTGGTTTTCCAAATTATATACTCCACTAACTGCTGCATTTGTCATTTTTTTTCGGGTAAAGTAATTGGACGAGTTGCAGGTAATATTGAGATTCGTCCTAGCAGCCAAGAGACTCAAGACAAATAGATAATTAACAAAGAATAGGTAGGTATTACACACTTGAAAATTCTACTTCAAACACATTTCCTTTTATGTTTTCATGTAGTGTATATGTCTTCTTATGTTTATTTTCCTTGTATAATTAAGTTGCGTCTTTAAACTTGATACAGTATAAAAAAAATTCTCTTTGGATCATTTATTGTTGAGAATGCCTTAAGTAACCAGAAACGACAACACCTGATTTGATAATATAGATGGTTCTTGATAAGTAGAACAATAGAAGAACATTATCCATAAATAAGTGGAGTGGTTGATGAATTAAGTACCTTTTCATCGACGAATGTGAAAGTTTTTCGAGTACCGCTCGTTGTTCGAGTAAATTATTTTGTTGCTTGACATCCTATAACGAAGATCTTTATTATGGAGGTACGATCATTGAGCTTCACTGTGTTAACAGGCACCACTTCGGTAATTGAATCAGTTAATTCGGTAACTATTGTCATTGAGTCTGCTGATTCAGTCATTGAGTTTGCTGATTCGATATTTGAGTCCATTGCACTAATATCCTTAAAAATTAAAGTTATGATAACAGTAGCAAATGATTATATAATTAAATGTATTATATGAGATGAGATAATTTTACCTGAATATGTGAATCTTGTTGGTAGATTAACAAAATAGTAGGAGAAGAAACAAGAGATACTAAATAAATGCAAACAGGAACAGAAAAAGTAAATGAACTAAGAATGTAAGCAATGGCAAGTGAACAGTAAACCACAAACAAACAAACGAAAATAAAATAGCTTTTAAGCTGGCATAGTAAGTGAAAAGGTGAATTGTTAAAAGAAATTATAGCAGAAAAACCTTAGAAGAAATTGATGGTGATGCAGGAAATGGTTTAATCGTGATAAAGAAAACAACACGATAGCAGGAGCGAGAAAGGAAGAGACGAACAAAATAGCAAACTACAATCGTATTTATAGAAGGGCTTGTCCTAATTTAATTTGGATTGTATAAAAAAAATTGGGGTTAAATATAGGATTGTCCAAATTAAATTAGAGAATGATTTTGCCAGGACTTTGCAAAATAACTACGTTAATAGGATTGTCCTAATTTAATTAGAGAAGGATTTTACCATGTATAGGACTTTGAAAAATAACTATGTGAATTTGCCAGTTTAAATTCTTACGATTTTGCCATGTATAGGACTTTGCAAAAGAAGTATGTAAATTTGTCATTTCAACAATGACAAATATTCTTACGGTATGTGTAATGGAAAAAATTCTTATGATTTTGCCATGTAAAGGACTTTGCAAAAAAAGTACGTGAATTTGCTATTTTGGGGTCCAACATTGAACGTTATTTAAAAAAAAAACTATTTTTCGGACCAACATTGGACGTTATTTAGAAAAATAATAATAATATAGGACTTTGCAAATAAATATAAAAATTTAATATAGGACTTTGCAAAAAGACGATTTTATTTAAAGGGGAGACTTTTAATGAAGGGTAAAAATGGCAAACGCCAATTATAAGGGCCTTCACACTTTTAATATAATAGAGATTATTATAATAATTATAGATTATTAGTTTGTAACTAAAAGAGAAAAAGCATAAAGACCCCCCTAATCTTGTCCAAGATTTTTAAAAAGACACTTAAACTTTACTTTCGACCTATTACCCCACGATTCTTCTTAAATTCATTGCAGATACACCATTTTGACCCTCTGCGTGTATACACGTGCAACAAGCGCGTGAAAAGGCTCAAAAGTGGCTTTTTTGACCAATTAAAAGCTGTCACATGTAAATAATTTGATATATAATTTATATTTTTTTAAAAAAAATATTTATTTAATTTTAAATTATCCCATACCCCCTATCCCACCCCCATCCCCCGCAACACCCCTCACCCACCATTTTTTCTTCAACACAATGTCTTCTTCAACACCATTAAAGCTCCTCCATTAAAGCTCCATTGAAGCTTCATTTTTTTAAAATAATCATTTAACTATCTTTTGTAGTTAAATCATATCATTTAACCATCTTTAAAACTCAATTTAATAATAAAACTATTTTTTGAAGTGGTTTGAACAAAAAAAAAACTGGATGGGGAGATGCTGACAGAATGAGGGGTTCGGAGGGTTAGGGGGGATGATGACGGGGTGGGACTGCTGGACGGGGAGGGGTGGAGATGTTGGATGGGAGTGGGGGTGGGGGTGGAGGGGATCTGTTGGACGGGTGTAACATCCCGAAATCTAATTCCTGAAATGCCACACGGTGCTCCGAACTACAAGTAGTCCTGAGCTAACCCTGGTTGTCTTCTAGTAAATCTGAGTCTCAAAATAAGGATATATGAATGAAAAGTAATGCTAAATGCGGAAATCTGTCTGAGTGTATTTGAATGAAGCAAATCCCAAAATCTGATAAAGCAATACAGAAAGAAGTCTGAATACTGAAACAAGTTGTCCGAGAAGCCTCTACTGACTGAATCTAGAAAGCCATTGGGACAGGCCCCAGCTGACTCAAACTGTCTGAAATGACTGCGGAAACATCTACTAATAAACTGAAAATCTGAACAACTAAGTCCCCAATCTATGAGGACTCATCAACTGCAGGAATGTAGATGAGATGCTCGACTAATAACTCGTGCTGCTGAGACTGAGCACCTGAACCTACATTATAAGACAATGTAACACATAGACGTATATGTGGATCAGTACTTTGGAATGTACTGAGCATCTAGGGGTGCAATGCATAAGTAAAACATTATCATCACAATTTATGAAAAACATGCATGCTAAATATAGATAGCTTACATAGGCTTGAACAATCTAAAACTGGAAATCATAAGTCATGAGTAATAGAGCATATAGAGTAAATCTTTGTGATCTATAACATTTAGTTCTAAAATCTATTCTGTTCTGAAGGCTATTACATTAACTTATCAAATTGTAAATACTTTATCTCAAACTTTAAGAATCATAACATCATAGCTTTCAAAACATAAACTTTTATCTGAAGGCTTTAAATCAACAAACTGCTTTTAGAGTAGGGGACTTCTGTTGAGAGGTTCTTCTAACCGACATAAACCATGTGAGTATCCATAGAGTCCAACGTCTTGTCCACGTTGGGGAGAGCGGTTCTACCCTTGCCATCGGAATAGAAACCATCTTAAGTGATCACAATCTTAGTCATCCATGTAGTAGTGGAAATAATCTTAATCCTACGGTGGCAAGTAGTTCTGGGATATGAAACCTTAGTAACATACCCATCTCGGTGTTAAATACTACTCCCATTCTTATGCTCAGGTCTGAGGAAAATCTACCTTAAAATAGCACAAGGGTTTGCAAGAAAACTAATTATGCTTCTTTCTTTAAATCTTAGTCATATGAAAAATGTGGATTTCCTTATATTAGCTTAGGACCAAAAAGGTCAAATCTTTATCAAAATCTGAAAAATGTCTTATCATACGATGCTCATAGCACAAACAATCTTAAAGTAGTAATCTTTAATTAGAGCTTAATGACCCAAACATCAATTTCATCTTAAAGTATCATCATGCTCATGCTTGATTATGTAAATAGTCATAATTCAATTCAAATCTGGAAATTTCTGCAATATATATGAACGTAACATGCAATTTACATTCTAAATCACTTGAAAGTCTCATAATCAAATAAATAGCAATAATGGATATAAACCCTAATCTCAAATTCATGGGAAAATCATATAAAATCAAGAAAATTTGTAATTTAAAATAATTTTGGGCACAAGGATGAAAGGAGTATCCTTGTTCATAAACCCCACATACCTTAATTGATATTCTAGGTGAAGAAAGCTTGAATTCTTGATCTCCAATTGAGTTCTTGAGGATGAGTTCTTGATTTTCTTGTTTTGGGGATTCTCACTTTGAGCTTTCTTGGAGAATTAATGGAGGGATTGAGTTTCTTCGGAAAAAAGTTCTTGAGTTTTGATTGAGAGCAAATTGATGAAAATAAAGCAAAATAGGCTTAAGATAGGTTTAATTTATTGTTATTCACGAATTGGGGGCTTGGAAATTAACAAAAATGCCCTTTTTAAACTTCAATTCGAAACAAAAAAACTAAAGACAATTCCCGATTTTGACCAGCGGCGTGACGCGTCGAGATCGTGGAGACTCACTGGAAAAAGGACGAGCGGGAATCGAAATTTCTCCGCGACGTGGAGCTATCACGAGAACTATGATTTGCCATTTTGACCTCCTCTGCAACGCGCTATGATCACGGAGGCATACTGAAAATTGACAATTGGGATTTTGGACCACTCCATAGCGCGGTACAATCGCGGAGGTCCACTGGAATTGACAATTGTTATTTAAATCGTCTCTGCGACGTGCTTGTGATCGAAATGACGGTGTTTTACGATTGGAACTTAAAATCGCCATAACTTCTAAATCGAGTATCGAATTTAGGCTAATTTGGTATCAATGGAAAGCTTATTTGATTTTTCACACAATAAAAAATCGAAATCTGGAAAATTCTAAATGAAACAAAAGTAATTCATTTTTGGAGCTATTCTTTGACATTTCAGAGATGAGTTTGAGTTAGGAAAAGTTTGGGGTATTACAACGAGTGGGGGGGGTGGGGGGGAGTTGCTGGATGGGGTGGGGGTGGGGGAGAAGGGGTGGGATGGGGTGATAAATAAAATAATAAGAAAAAAGTTTATTAAAAATATAAATAAAATATAAAATTAAATTATTTAACACGTGGAAGCATCTGATTGGTGCGTGCATTCACTCTCTTTGTTGTGACTAAAATTCAGCGAAAAATGGTGTATTTGCAGCAGATTTTAGAAGAATCGTGAGATAATATGTCGAAAGTAAAGTTTAAGTATATTTTTAAAAATGTCGGACAAGATCAGGAGGGCTTTATGTATTTTCTCTAAGTAAAATGCATAAACTTGAATGGCATTATTAAAAGAAATGATTTTAGTTGGACATTTTCGCAAGTTGAGTGATAATTTAAGGAATTGACTCCTTTAGGGTGTGTTTGGTATGAAGGAACAGTTTTCTTATTTTTGGTTGGCTTATATGTTTTGGAAAATGTTTTTCAAACCAACTTATTTTTCTTAAATCTAAGGAAAATGACTTCTGTTCAAAAAGTAAGAAAAACATTTTTCAAAACTCTCTTTCAACCTCACTTTAAAGTTGAAATGTTCATACAATTCTCAAAATCATCTACCCCGACACCACCCCTACCCCACCCCACCTCACCCCTACCCCCACCCCACCCAATACCCCTATCCCCATCCCTACCCCCAAAATTCAATTGTTTTCAAAAGTTTTTTAAATTTTTTTTTTCTTAGTCCATCCCCTACCCCCACCCCACCCCTACCTTTACCAGTCTCCCTTCAAAAATAATATCTACATTTTATTAAAAAATTCAAACTTTTCTCTTACCCTCCCTCCCCCTTACCGGCCCCTTTTCCCATCCCTTCCCCCACCCCACCCCAACCTTATAACAAGAACAACAAACCTAGTGTATTCCCAGAAAGTTGGGTCTAGGGCCCCCCAACCTTAAAAAAAAATTATTTTTTAAAAAAAATTCAATTCTTTTCTTCCCCCTCACTTTCCTTCTTTGACCCCCAGCTCCTACTAACCCCCCCCCCCCCACCCCCACTTTTTAATTTTTTTCTTAGCAAAAAAAATTCAAAATTTTTTCTTACCCCACCCCTACTACCTATTTTGACACCCCCACCTACCCACCAACCAACCCCCTTCACAAAAAAGGAATTAATTTTTTTAATTTATTCCTTTAAAAAGTATTCTAAAATGTATTTTTACGCTTTAGCTAAACACTAAAATGTATTTTTTGAAAAATATTTTTTCATTCACCAACCAACTACTAGAAAATATTTTCTGGAAAATATTTTTCATCCACCACCAAACATAAGAAAACAAGTAAGAAATCAACTTGTTTTCCAGGAAAACATTTTCTAGGAAAATATTTTTCATGGAAAACATTTTCCTTCATACCAAACACACCCTAGATTTGATGGTTACTATTTTATGGAGTTATTTAATACAACGGTATTATGATAAAAAGTTTAATAAAAAATTTTAAAATTGCTAAAATGTACAAGTAAATTAAAATAGCATTTTTAAAGGCGGAGGTGTAAGGCAAGATGTTTTATCTGGTATGAGGCAAGGCGTAAGCCTACGGATCCTTTAATTTTTAATATTTTATAAATTAATATAATTAAAAGTAAATATTTTTTGAAAGAGATAAATTTCAAAAAAAGTAAACTATATCAAGATTATATTAAAAAGGTGAAATATAACCACAAGAGTTGGTGTGGTGGTTCAGCACCTCACCTCTTAAGAAAGAGGTTGGGGGTTCGATCCACATCTCTGGTGAACAGAGAAAACTCTGTAGCCAGTTCCCTACCGCTTAGTGCGCTGACAATGGAACGGAGAATTAGTCTCATGCCTGCCGGACCTAGGAAAAAAAAATTAATTACAACCACATAATAAATTAATATATAAAGTCAACTTTCATATGATATACTATTATATGTCCTAAAAAATAAAAGTTTGAACAATAAATAAAATAGCACATAATTAATCAATCCTCACCTTCCTGTAACTCGATCAATATATTTATGCTCCCATATACTATATACTGTATTTTAAAAGAGAGCAAAAAAATAAATAACTGTAAAGCTTGTCACTGTGTGACTTGAAAAGAACTAAAAAAATAAAGAATTAGAAATAAGAAAATCAATATATTTATGCTCCCATATACTATATACTATATTTCAAAAGAGAGCAAAAAAATAAATAACTGTAAAGCTTGTCACTGTGTGACTTGAAAAGAACTAAAAAAATAAAGAATTAGAAAGAAGAAAGTATACCCAGTACCTTCTTGAGTAGAGAACTCGTCGATATCCACTGATAAATACGTTTGAAAGTGTGACTTTTAAGTTTTCTCTTACTTTTAATTTGAGTATTTAATATTTACCAATAATATATTATAGTATTAAGTTTAACTTAGAGTTTTAATAAGAAAAAAAACTATTTTACTTTGTAAACTTTTTAGGCTTACGCCTAATTTTTGTCTCATGCTTAGACGAACACCTCAAATTTCAGGGCGTTCGCCTTTCGATACTTTCCCTTCCCACAATGCCTCAAGGTATTCTTGGCTAAGCCTCACCTGGAGGTGAGCCTCAAGGCAAGCCTCCGATTGCCTTTAAAAATACTTGTTGAAACATATATCTTTAGCTTCAGGGCCAATAAAATGAAACAGATGTAGTAGTAGTCAAATTCGAATTTTTAAAAATATAATTAATATTGTTAATTTAATAAAATAAATTCATAATAAATATTTTTATTAAGGCGAATGTCAAATCAACATGAACATGTAAAATGAAACAGAGGAACATTAAACATGTATCTGATAGAAGTTTCAATACTAACGTGATTTCTTTTGAATTCCTAAGATCATTTTCTTTTTCTTTTTTGCTTTCTAACAATTCTATAGAGAAAGCATTGCTGATCGTACTTTTCTTGATTCAGTGAAAAAAATCTCAGGTATAATTCTATGTATTAGTTGTTTGCGGATTTATCTTTATATAACTTTAAACATAAGGCAGATTCAAGAATTTATTTTTATTTTTTTAAAATTTGAAATTTGTTATAAATGTATTTACATTATAGTGAATGGCTATCAAGATCTATCAAGATTTACTTTGATATCTTTTAGGATTTGAAGTATCTGTCTTTTACTCAGACTAGGAGTAAGAACTTTGAGTATGGTTGAGGCCCATGATACATCTCATTCGAGAAAAATGTGGTTTAAAATGTGACAATGTACCCACAGTTTTATACGGAAATAATGCATTATGCATAGCACATCTTAATGGAGGATTCATAAAATGAGATAGAACGAAGCACACTTCATTATTTTCAGGTATTTGAACCTTTCATAAGGTTTTATTTTATGAAGTGTTATGTCGTAGATTCTTCAAAAGCACATTGCCTTCTAATTATGATTATTTGCTCCTTATCATTTTCAAGGATTATTTCATTTGGAACAGATTAGTCTACCACGCTTCACGCATGCATAGACTTTATCCTTTAGGAACACAAAATAGGAGCATTTGCAGCTTTAATATGAGATGTTTTCGGCATTTGACTTGAATTATCTTTTGAATAAAGATCTGATGATAATTCCTAACATATTTCATAGCTGCATATAATCTCCCCCTTATGTTAGGAAAACTAACATACATCCTCCATTTTCTTTGAGGATTTCAACTTTGTGCATCTTGGTATATTCATTAATCGTATACCGCACATCAAAATTAATAGATGGAATAATTGGTTCCTGACCTTAAACCAATTAAGAGGGAAGAAATAATCATAATTTATTGGTCTAATGCATACAAGTGCTATCGTATGCAGCATATCATATTTCAAACCAACACATGAAGCTTTGTTCTCATTAGTAATGGTTTCGCTATTTATCGAAGACATTCAAAAATAAACCATCATCATCAAGATGAATTGTCTTGATTACATAATCTGAAAGTTATGCTCTTAACTCAATTTTATTGAGCAAGCAACATTTATGAATGTCAAACGGCAGGTTGACAATAAATGTACATGTGATCATCTTATATCGATGCATCTTAATAGATCACATGACAAGTGAACAGACCCATATTTACCTTTTATACTTTTCAGATTTAAGGAATTCAATCCCAACATTAGTTGGTCCAACCAAATTATCATGAGAACAAGCGACATAAACAATTCTCGAAGAATCTTCTAGTTCTTCAATACATGTCTAATACTCAATATGCACATCTTTGAGATGTCACAATTGTTCACATCTATTTATGAACTTTTATTCTAGTAAACTTCAAGGTTACCATGACATGTACTTTTTTCTTTAGTAAATTTCAGATTTACTATCACATGAATAAATTTCAGATTTACTACTTTAGAAGTAGATTTCAAAATAACTTTTCTCAGTTATTTTGCCTCATTCGGAGGTGAGTTATGATATCATCACAATCAAGTTCATGTTTGCATTAATAAGGTTCTCATTCCCCAGGAATGGAATATAATTGTGCCTTAAGCCTATCAAATTATGATAGCTTATAACCTCTTTCATGATATTGCTACTTCAGGAGCAAATCGAGGCATAAATATGATAGTGAGAATTCTCAATATTGCTACCACATTCACTTCAAGAATGGAGAAAATTTTCATCTTTCAGACTTATTATATATTGCTACCACATTCACTTCTTGGGATGGAACATATTCAATGGACAAGTTTCATGAATTTTCATCAAAAACACATTATTTTGTCTTAGCCATCATAATATCATCAATCTGGTGCATTGAGATTCAAACTCAACGTCTTACCCATATAAAGGCATCTTAGGTATAAATCAATGGGACTTGAGCCCAACATATTATCATCCTTTTTGATAATATTGTTCTTGAGGAATAAATTTAAAACATAAATGGTTTCAAACCAATTATTTTTTCTCAAATCCAACAATAATTATATTAGCATCAACATGTGCCTGAAAAAATGTTGAAGGCTGAGCTGCAGAGGTTTGAGGATAACAAAGAGGAGGGTTTCAAGATTCCAAGTCCCATTTTACCAATAGGATTAGAGCCGGAGAGAGGGATAAGGTTTAGGCAGGAGGCCCTAAATGAGGGAGCACGGGGAGGACGGGGGGTTGGTGGCTGAGGGCCCATCTATCAGTCCAGATGTTAACATTTTGGCCATTGAGAACAGACCATTGGACAAGGTCTTTGCAAATGTTCCAGGCTCTAAGGACATTCTTCCAAGTTCTATGAGAGGCAAGGGGCTTTCCATTGTTATGAGTTCTCTTCTGAAGAAGAACTTTTGCCCAAAGAGTAGTGGGAATAGAATGAAGCCTCCAAGCAAGGCTGCAAAGCAAGATATCATTCTTGATCCTAGCTTGTTGCATTCTCAGTCCACCCAAGTATTTGGGCTGAGTGATGATTGACCAATTGATTACATGTATCCTTTTTTTCTCTGCAGTAGAGCCCCAAATGAAGTTTCTTTGGGGCCCTATCAATAAGATTATGAATTTTTCTAGGGAGAAGCATGTATTACATGATGTGATTGGGAATGCTCCGAAGACATACCTTAGCCCGAGTAGTCCTACCAGCTATATTAGTAAAATTGACCTTCCAACCAGCAAGTTTGTTATTGATGTTGTCTAGAATGAATTGAAAGTTAAGAGTTTTTTGATTTCCCATGGAAAATTGGGAAACCTAGGTAGTCTTACAGCTATGAATGATTTGCCTCGAATCAAATTTAAGAATGAACAACTTTAAATAATATTAGGTTTATCTTGAGCAGAGAAATTATCAGCAATAGGAAACTAGCTAGCAGTAATTTTCAGTTGATGATAATTATTTGGTTCATAGAGGTATTTTATGCTAATTTATAGTACATCACATGGGTCATGTGTGTTGGTAATCTAGTATATTTTAAAGGTGTATATTCAATGATGAGGATATTATAGCCCAGGGGAGCATTATCGGCAACTTTCTCCCTTTTCTCCGGCAGGGGCGACTCACCTCACCGTCATGGCACAGATATAATTCGGTGCCATCGAGAACTACATCGCACAAATGCAAAAACAAACCACGATGAAATTTCTTCAAAATATTATAGGTAATGAAACTCACATTGTATCTAATTTGGATATTCGATTGAGCGGCTATTGTTTTGTGGGTGAAAAAAAGAATGATTTTTGCTGCAGAAATTCGGAGTCTAAATTACATGTATACCGATTCTGAACATTTTCTCCTTATTCCCCCATTGATCTGTATTTCATAGTTTGCTTACCCATTTTTTTCGTCATGTTCTGATGTTAATCAACGAGAATAAAGATTCAAATTTTCTGAAATAGATACTTCCGTGGTTTGTTTTCTTGCTTGTCGTTTAGATTTAAGATGCTTTTTCATTGCACAACCTTTTTAAGGGCAACATGGCGAATAATGCGTAGAATTGTCATGGACAGTTCTATGTTCCTTTTTTTGCTATTCGTTCCTTGTCTTTATTACAAATTCTTATTTTTCTAACTTGATGTGCTCTTTCAACAACAAAAGGACATCATTGGAGTATATTTAAACTTTTAAGGCAACATGGAGAATAATCTGTTCTTCTTAGCTCAAGTCTCAAGATTGATAAACCTTGAGATTTCAATACATAAATTACTCTCTTGTTGAGATACAACAACATACCACATTATATTCCCACCAAGTGGGTCTAGGGAGGGTAAGCTTACGCAATCCATACCAGCCACTACCTCAGAGTCAAAGGTGAGATAGAGAGGTTGTTCCCCGATAGACCCCCAAGCTCAAGAACTCTCTTGTTGACATATAGTATATATTATAGTGTTTAACACAGGAAAAGACTTCCGCGAGTTGGAATTGGAATTGGAATTGGTCATCATATGTTAGGAAAGACGGGCACACAATCAAAGAGTCCGACAGGGTAGCAGCGGAAAATACCCAAGTTTAAACTTTCCCTTCCAACTTGAACCAAGAAGAGACAAGCAAACCATGCAAAATAAAGAAATATGGCAGCAAATGAATTACCACACAAATGCGATAGGGCAAGAATAGAGGCAATCACACAAGACACAAGATTTACGTGAAAAATCCTTCAGTGTGAAGAGTAAAAAACCACGGGACCAAAACCTCCACTATAATCACCAAAGATTTACAATATTGTCCTCCAAAATGGCCACAAAAAAAGTGCCAAACAACAAGAAACAATACATAAACCACAGCACCAAACACTAGAGAAATAAAGGAGTGAAAGCATAAAAAATGCAGATACTATTTGGGAATGAAGAACAGGAGCTACAGGCCACCAAATCAAGATCTGTCAGTTCCTAATCAAAGATTGAGATGAGAGGAACAAGCAGTCCAAAAATCAGCTCAATTGGACAAGAAACAAAGCGGTAATCGCAATTTGAAGTTGACAGCTATGGCTGAAATTTAGGTACGAAAATCAACTCTGTTTTTCTCTTTGGCTGCTGAAAATTCTCTTTTTGTGATAGTGAATAAGACCTAAAAAGATCAATATATATTCCCCATAGTAATGGGCCTATGGGAAAAAGTGGGTTGGTCCAAATTGGGCTTCATTTATCCACATAGGAAGAGAAAAAGACCCAATAAGCCAACAATTCTCCCCCTCCCAACTATGTGGAGGAGATCGCCATCCCGGCGATCATGTAACAATCTTCAAACTTCCCTCTTGACAAAGCTTTGGTCATCATTTCGGAACCATTATCATCCGTATGAATCTTCTCAAGTTCAAGCAACTTAGAATCCAACACATCCCGAATCCAATGGTATCTCACATCAATGTGTTTACACCGACCATGAAATGTAGAATTCTTGCCAAGATGTATGGCACTTTGACTGTCGCAATGAAGCACATACCTCTCTTAAGCACAACCAAGTTCCCCCAAGAATCTCTTCATCCAAAGTAATTCTTTATAAGCTTCAACGGCAGCAATAAGCTCAGCTTCTGTAGTAGATAGAGAAACACATTTTTGCAACCTAGATTTCCAAGACACAGCTCCCTCTGCAAAAGTAACCAAATACCCTGAAGTAGACTTGTGAATATCAACATCACCGACCATATCTGAATCAGTATAACCACAAATAATAGGCTTCCCTGTACCAAAACACAAACCCAAACTAGAAGTGCCACAAAGATATCTCATAATCCACTTCACAACATTACAATATTCTCTTCCCAGATTAGAAAGAAAACGACTAACAACACCAACAACATAAGCAATATCCGGTCTTGTGCAAACCATTGCATACATCAAACTACCAACAGCTGAAGCATAAGGAACTTTCTTCATATCTTCCTTCTCATCATTACTGGAAGGACACTGCTTCGTGCTCAACTTGAAGTGCATAGCTAAAGGTGTACTGACAACCTTAGCCTTGTCTATGTTAAACCTTCGAAGTACTTTCTGAATATACTTTTCTTATGATAACCACAACTTTTTGGCCTTTCTGTCATGGATAATCTGCATGCCAAGAATCTGTTTTTCTGGTCCTATGTCTTTCATAAAAAAAGACTTACTCAACTCTTGCTTCAACTTTTGAATCCTGCAAGCATTATGACCAACAACAAGCATGTCATCCACATAAAGCAACACAATAATAAATTTACCATCAGAGAATTTTTACACAAAAATACAATGGTCTGAAGTAGTCTTCTTAAAGCCCTACTGACTCATAAAGGAATCAAACTTCTTGTACCACTGCCTAGGAGCTTGTTTCAAACCATACAAGCTCTTCTTCAATTTACAAACATAATTTTCTTTTCCCTTGACTTCAAAATCTTTGGGTTGCTCCATATAAATTTCTCCATCTAAGTCACCATGGAGAAAAACAGTTTTAACATCCATTTGCTCAACCTCTAAATCTAGACTTGCAGCTAAGCCTAGAACCACACGAATGGATGACATTTTTACAACCGGAGAAAATATCTCATCAAAATCAAATCCCTTTTTCTGGTTAAATCCCTTCACAATCAATCTAGCTTTGTACCGTGAAATTGGATTACCATCTTCATGCTTCACTCAAAAAACCCACCTATTTTTTAAAGCTTTTCTGCCTTTAGGCAGCTTAACCAAATCAAAGGTATGATTATCTTGCAAAGATTTAATTTCATCTTTCATAGCATCAAACCACTTTTCTTTTTCTTTACTTTCCATGGCCTCATCAAGACTCTCAGGTTCTCCCCCGTCAGCAAGAGTACATACTCACTGGGAGAATAATGAGATGAAGGTATTCTCTCTCTTGTAGATCGTATGAGAAAACTCTCTGGAGCATCAACAACTGATTGCTGATCAACCATATCAACTTGCACTGGAGCATCAACAACTTCTTGCTGGTCATTCTGAATCTGATCATCATCTTCATTATCAATTTGATTTTCATCATCATGAGGATTTTCTTCAGGAGTAGTAGTCAAAGGAACTGGATCAACATCAACTAGGCTCTCACTACTCTGAGAATCAACCTTCTCAGTTTTGTCAAAATCTTCAATTATTTGGCCTTCAAAGAACACAACATCGCGGCTTCTAACAAGTTTCTTCTCAACTGGATCATAGAAACGATAGCCAAATTCATCTTGACCATAACCAATGAAGATACACTGTCTAGTTTTAACATCTAACTTTGACCTTTCATCCTCAGGAACATGCACAAAAGATTTACACCCACAGACTCTAAGAAGATCATAAGAAACATTCTTACCAGACCAAACTCTGTCAGGGACATCACCATTCAAAGCAACAGTAGGAGATAAATTGATAACATAAATAGCCGTATTAAGTGCTTCTGTCAAAAAGGAATCTGGCAGCTTAGCATCTGAAAACATACATCTAACCCTCTCAACCAGTGTTCTGTTCATCCTCTCTGCTAAGTCATTCAACTGAGGAGTCTTTGGAGGGGTTTTCTGATGCCGAATACCCTGCTCTCTGCAATATCTATCAAAAGGACCAATATACTCACCACCATTATCTGAACGGATGTATTTCAATTTCTTTCATGTCTGTCTTTCAACCAAGGACTAAAAATTCTTGAACACATCAAGTACTTGATCCTTGGACTTCAAAGGAAATACCCAGAGTTTGCGAGAATGATAATCAATAAAAGTCATAAAGTAAAATGCAACACCATGAGACCTTATGTTAAAAGGACCGCACAAATCAGAATTCCCCAACTCCAGCAAATCGAGCTTTCTTAAAGGCGGATGATTCTGAAAAGAAACTTTTTTCTGTTTACCGGCTAAGCAATGAACACACTTCTTCAACTTTGCTTGTTTTACTCCAGAAAGCAAATTTTTATTAGCCAAACTATCAATCCCCTTCTCACTCATATGACTCAACCTTCTATGCCACAACTCTGATGAAGTATCATTCTCCACCAACTTTATCAAGCCTCTAGAAGTAGAGCCCTGAAATACGTACAAGTTAGACAACTTGTCACCTCAAGCCACAATCATCGAACCTCTAGTAAGCTTCCACTGGCCAGCACCAAGGGTATTAATATAACCCTCATCATCAAGACTTCCTATAGATATCAAATTCAGGCGAACATCTGAAGCATGCTTGACATTATTGAGAGCTAGTTTGGAACTATTGTTACTTTCCAAACAAATCATGCCAATGCCAATTACTTTAACTTCATCATTATTGCCCATTTTCAACATCCCAAAATTACCTATAGTATAAGAAGAAAATAATTCCTTCTTTGGCGTAACATGAGATGTAGCACCAGAATCCACAAACCAGCTAGACTCATCGCGAACAAGATTAATGTCATTCTCACCACAAGCAACAAGAAGATCATCATTAGCAACAACAGCAACACGATTTTCATTATTGCCTTCTTTCTTTTGTCGTCTTATATCTCTCTTATGCTTGTAACAATATTTCATGATATGCACCTTTTTGTTGCAATAGTCACATGTAACGTTCTTGAATTTGGACCTTGACTTGCTTCTACTTTTATCTCTATCATTTGAATCTCTAGATTTGTTTCTCCCCCTCTCTTCAGTAACCAAAACATCAGAGTGTGAAGATGAAGAAGATGAGGCCTGAAATCTTCTTCTCATCTCTTTATTCAAGACACCACTCTTAACATATTCCATAGTTACAATACCACCGGGAGCAGAATTAGTCAAAGAAACTCAAAGAGTTTCCCAAGAGTCAGGCAAAGTATTAAGAAGCCAAAGTCCCTGAATTTCTTCATCGAACTTTACACCCATTCCGGACAGCTGGTCAAGGACACCCCGAAAATCATTAATATGATCAGAAATAGGACTGTCCTCTTTATACCTGATATTCATCAATTGCTTAAGCAGGCCAGTCTTCGAAGCATAAAGTGTTTCGAGCTTGTCCCACAAGCTTCTAGCACGTGCCTCATTCACAATATAATTTCTAACATTATCTTCAACCCATTGTATGATATAGCCACAAACCTGTAAGTTCTCAAATTCCCAATCCTCATCTGTCATGGATTTAGGTTTAGTAGATGCAAACACAGGTAGATGCATTTTCTTGATAAATAAAAGATCTTTCATCTTGTCTTTCCAAGTATGATAGTTACTACAATTCAAACACACCATCTTGCTCATATTTGCCTCCATCATTCAAATCTACAATCAACAACAATCAACTTTCTGATACCACTTGTTAGAAAAGACGGGCACACAATCAAAAAGTCCGACAAGGTAGCAGCGAAAAATACCCAAGATTAAACTTTCCCTTCCAACTTGAACCAAAAAGAGACAAGCAAACCAAGAAAAACAAAGTAATATGGCAGCAAATGAATTACCACACAAATGCGATAGGGCAAGAATAAAGGCAATCACACAAGACACAAGATTTACGTGGAAAACCCTTCAATGTGAAGAGTAAAAAACCATGGGACCAAAACCTCCACTATAATCACCAAAGAGTTACAATATTGTCCTCCAAAATGGCCACAAAACAAGTGCCAAACAACAAGAAACAATACATAAACCACAGCACCAAACACTAGAGAAATAAAGGAGTGAAAGCACAAAAAATGCAGCTACTATTTGGAAATGAAGAACAGGAGCTACAGGCCACCAAATCAAGATCCTTCAGTTCCTAATCAAAGATTGAGATGAAAGGAACAAGAAGTCCAAATATCAGCTCAATCGGACAAGAAACTAAGCGGGAATCACAATTTGAAGTTGACAGCTATGGCTGAAATTTACGTGCGAAAATTAGCTTTGTTTTTCTCTCTTTGGCTGCTGAAAACTCTCTTTTTGTGATGGTGAATAAAACGTAAAAAGCTCAATATATATGCCCCATAGTAATGGGCCTATGGGCAAAAGTGAGTTGGTCCAAATTAAGCTTCATTTATCCACATAGGAAAGGAAAAAGACCCGATAACCTAATATCATCATCATCAAAAGCCTAACCATGCATTTCAATGAGCTGTCTTACCCAAACAGAATATCAAGCTGAGCTGGAATAACCACTTTGAGGGATTAAAATGCAATTACAAGTAAATGGGAATGGACTTAAATGTAAAAGAGGAAAAATGCCTAACAACTCATATGCCTCTCCTTTACCCAATTCGAATCATACCTTTTTAGTGGAGCTTTGGTCACGTTTTTTTACAGATATTTTACCTTACACTTTTCCTTTATATATATATATATATATATATATATATATATATATATATTAATATGTGTTAAATGGTATACCAATTGATAGCTCTAAAAATAATTACATAAGTATCAACATAACTTTGTGACCATAATGCAAATCGGAGAATATAAGCTTTTTGATTGTATCTTTATTTCTAGAGAGTACAGTATGTGTATTGTGTACTATAGGAGTAGAAGTTTGTAGGTCACAGACTCACAGTTACTACTTATCTAACATTTTCCTATAAATTTTGGGAGTACATTTCAAAATTTTATCTACAAATACCTATTTGTTCATGAATTTTACAATTGCAACTTCAAAATTTATGATCAAACATGAGTTTAGCAGAGTCGTCATATACAAAGTTTCAATTAGTAGTTGTTAAGGCTGTAACGGAAATAAACTCATTTTTTCACCCCTATCCAAAACTTTATTTTTAATTTTACTTTTGTTATTTGTGATTGTAACTTTGAAATTTTACCTAGAAATAACTCATATATTTTCTTCATTACTTTTTAATCAAACTTGTTGCCTGCCATTATCAACCTTTTGTTGGCACGTAATGCACACTCTTTTTGGCTCCCTTTTTGCACCGTTTTTTTTTGTTTTTTTTTTGTCCTGTGTAAAAGTCAATGCGTGCGTAGAAATATTAAAGGCATTTTAAACACATTTTGCCATAAGTTTAATATACGCGTTGGAAATAATATGGAACCCTAGTGAATTTGTTCACTTTTTGAGTGATCATCAAAATATCAAATAATATAATTAATCTTTGATGACTTGAGGAAACCTTGTGGATGAATTAGAGTATACAAATGTTTTTGTTAGACCATTAATTTGATCTTATCGCGTCATTTGATTTGACATTAATTTTAGTGAAAAATTAATCAACCATTTTGTGATTACATCTTAACCTATTACTCTCTCGTTTCAAAATAGTTGGCCCTCATTCTAAAAGTATTTAATTTGTTTCAATTTAGTTGTCATGAAATCAAAAGGATTTTATTGTATTTTTTTCAATACTAACTCTATCATTAAATGACTACACAAAGTGTGTGTATAGGCAAATTTATATATTCAAAGCATAATTAATAAGATTAATTTGATAAAATGTACTCTTAATAATAACGGGAGTGTCAAGTCAACAATGGTCAATTATTTCTAAACGAAGGGAGGATTAATATATATATATATATATATGTGTGTATTATATATACATACATACACACACACATCCTATTATTAGAAAGGTCTATGATTACGTTGAACACTAACTTTAATGTTGGAAAATTAATAAAAGTGTCTACTTTCTCCGTTTCCTTTTACTTGTCATTAATTTTCTAATTATATTTTTATTTTTACTTGTCATTTTTGACACATCAAGAAAAAAAAAAACTTCTTTTTTCCTATTTTACCCTAATTAGCATTAATTGCCTTTTTTCCAAAGTAATTTTATGACAAAATGTAAGCATCATTTAAATATCATTTCAAGACACAATGTAAACATCATTTAACAGGAATATAATGGTAAAATAACTATGTTGTTAATTATTTTTTTAAATGAATGTATCATCAAAATGTGATACGTAAAATTGAACGGAGGGAATATAAGCGGCAATATAACATTATTGAGTTGTCCAATTTCTTTTAATTTTTTTTATTTTTTTTTCACGAAAATCTCTTAATTGTACACTTAATACTAAAGAGAAAAAGTGTTGAAAATTAGAGTAGAATTGATTTATAATTCCTAAAACGCTGACAATTAATAGTAGTTTAATTATAATTCCTAATAAACAACGAACTAATGATCCATATTGTTGGGCGTGGGCCATGGGCAATAAGCTCTAACATTCCAAATGGCTTACTTTATATTTAATAAAAGCATGCAGCATACATAGTATCTCTGGATTATGAGAATGTTTTTAACCAATGATTCGATGGGAAAAGTCAATTTTAACATATATCGATATATATCTAGCTCAAATTCATCGATGACCTCCTAAATTTAGCACGATCTTTTATTTAGGTACTTCAACTGGACGTTGTTCATTTTTGGCACCTCAAGTAGCCATAAAGTGTGTCACTTTGACATTTTTTGCACAATCAATTGTAAATCTTCACGTGCGTGGGTACACTCACTTCTTACGTAAATTAATTGACCAATTAAATTATGTCAACTCATTTTAATTATCCAACTCATTAATATATACACAATTAAATTAAGATAAAAATACATAACAAACTAACCAATTAATTGCTGACACTTGACATTTTCTCAAATAATTATAAAATTATTTAACCC
>NC_061116.1:227392071-227539191 GCF_002878395.1 Capsicum annuum | reverse complement strand
AAAAAAAATAAGCTTAAATTCACAAAAATGGTGAAATTTTTTTTTCTTGATTTTCTCCTTTTGTTTTTCCTGTTAATTCGATCAATGAATGGAAAATCATTTTAAGAAGGGAACTCATTTTAAGAAACAAGAATGATTAAAATCAACACAAGGAAAAATCAACTATTCTTATTTCTTGATTTCTTTTTTCTTAAAGAAGGAAAATTCTTGATCTTTGTTAAAATCAACCATTATTATTTCTCAAATAGCGAATTAACCTTGTTTCTTGATTTTTTGTTTTTCTTTTCTCTGTTAATTCGAGCAATGAAGGAGAAATTCGTGTATGGATGTGTTAAGGAAGGAAAAAAATGGTGGAAAAAAAATGGACTCAAAGAGTAAACAAGAAAGAGGAGGAAGATGAAGAAAATTACGAAAATACCCTGAAATGCGTTTAAGAGCGAGTGTAATACACTCTCTTTGCTGAATCGGCAAAAGGTGTCAAAATGACACACTTATGGCTACTTGAGGTGTTTAAAATAAATATGGTCCAATTGAGATGCTTAAGTGAAAGATCGTGCCAAATTTAGAGGGCACCGATAGTTTGGCCTTATATATAGTAAGAAAACTGTATATGAGATAAGTACATTAGCTTATAATGTGATATTTCTTTAATATATCATTTACTACATATAAATCTATATAAAGTGTGTTTATACCAAAAATCTCTAATCTCTAAACTATATCTCTAATTTTAATTATATCCTAATAAATTAAAAGTGTGAACGACGTTAAAAATATTTTTTTGTACTTTTTATACTTTATTAGAAATCTCCGCAATAGATAAAATTATCTTTTCACTTTATTTCCTCAATTATTATTTACTATAACTGCTATTTGTTTAGTTTTAGTTAAAATAAAATTTGGTATGACAAAAAAGGAAAAAGGGGAACGCGTTTATTTTCGTTTAATTGAAGCTAATAGTTAGTACAATTTGATAGAACAAAAAAAGGGGGGAAAAGGAAACACGTTGGAGTCAATATTTTTATTATATAGAAGAGGCGGTTTCGATCACCTCTTCCAATTACCAAAGAAATCTAATTACTTCCACATAATTATAAACCATACCTTAATATATAATAATTTTATTATTTTATCATAATGATATAAATATTTAATATATTTTATTAATTTATATTAATTAACTATAACTACATATTGAAAGTAAATTTTATTTATTTATTTAATTATCTATTATGTTCAAAATTAATTTGTTGGTCACAATAATTAATAACTTAAAATATTTAAAAGATATATAGAAATTTTATTGACTCTTACAAAAAAAAAACTCTACTCCCACTTAATTACATACCATGCCCCAATATATAATAATTCCATTATTTCATCATATGATTCAAATATTTAATATATTCTATTAATTTACATTAATTAACTATAACTATATATTGGAAGTAAAATTTTTTATTTATTTAATTGGCTATCATGTTCAAAACTAATTTGTTACCACAAATTACAATAATTAATAACTTAAAATATTTAAAAGACATATAAAAATTTTATTGACTCTCATTATTTTAGCAATGCCACATAAATTGAGATAAAAGAAAAAGTACTACAAATCATAATAATTAACAACTTAAAATATTTAAAAGATATATAAAAAATTTAGTTGACTCTCAAAATTATATCGAAGCCACATAAATTGGGACACAAAGGAGTAAATATATTATTTGATAATTACGTAAAAATTATTATAAATCACAATCATTAACAAGTTAAAATACTTTTTTAAAAATAGATAAAAGTTCTATTCAACTCTCAAAATTTTATCGGTGCAGCATAAATTATGACAAAATAAAAAATTATATTAATTAATTACAACTAAATATTTAAATTAAATCAATTTTATTATTTTAATTGACTTTTATATAAACAATAATCTTTTTATTTATTTATTTATTTTAGAAAATTTAAATTTTAAAATTACTTTTTCCTTATATAGAAATACTAATATTTAAACTTAAATTTAAATTTTTATACAAAATTAATAAATTTAATAAAATAAATTTCTAATGAATATTTTATTAGAACTTGTGTTGGGTCAATATGTATCAAGTTAAAAAGAAATAAAGAAAAATATATAATAAAATTTTACTATTGTGAAAGATAAATATAATGCACTATCCAATAATGTTTAATAATATCATATTTTGCATATGCAAATATAGCATCCCGTATTTAATTAATATACTATTTCGGTAAATTATCGATGATTAATTTTGGATATAATAAAATTATATTAATTTTTATTGTAATAACATAATTAATCGTTCTTAATTAATTATTATGAGTCATCTAGGTATTAAGAAAATAAATAATATTTAATAAAAACTAAAATAGACATAAAATACGAAATTAACTCTTAATGTTTTAAATTAAATTTTCGTCTTTCGAACGATGATTTTACTATATCACTCCTTATTATAAGTCATTTATGTAGTAGAAAAATAAGAATAATAAAATGATATGTCAATATAAAATATTTGATTGACTATCAAAATTATATTAGTGCCACATAAATTGGGACGGGACAGAAGAAGATATAAAGCAACATATATTATTTGAAAATGAAATAAAAAGTACTGTAAATAACAATAATTAACAAAAAAAAATTAAAAATTGACTGATTTCTACTTCAGCTGCTTCAGTTGTGATTTTACTATATCACCCCTAATTAATTATTATGGTCATTTAAGCATTGTGCCACATAAGTTGAGATAGAAAAAATATTATAAATCACAATGATTAAAAATTTAAATTATTTTTAAAATATAATTGGCTGTCGTCAACACAAAATTTTGGACAAGGAGAGTAGGATATATTATTCAAAAATTACATAAAAAGTATTATAAATTACAATTGTTAACAACTTGAAATATCTAAAAATAATTTAATATATTATATATTTCAAAAAAATTACATGAAAAATACTAGAAATCACAATAATTAACAACTTAAAAAATTTAAAAGATATAAAATATTTGGTCCACTCTTGAAATTATATTAGTGTCACTGAAATTAGAATAGAAGAAAAGTATTATAAATAACAATAATTAAAAACGTAAATTCTTTTTAAAATATAATTGACTATCAATGCTACAATAATTTGAACAAGAAAAGTAATGCATATTAATTTAAAAATTACATAAAAAATATTATAAATTAAAATAGTTAACAACTTAAATTATCTAAATACGTATTAAAATAACATATGTTGAACTCATGCTAGATTCTGGATGAATCTTAGAAAGCATATGCAATCCTTTTATTAAAAAATTTTATTTAAATATATCAAGATTGAAAAAATAAATAAATATCTTAATATTGGGCCCGTGCTGACACGGGTTATGCTCCTCTAGTAGTTAATACAATTAGGATATTTACAAAAAAAAGGACTACGTTTTTTTACATTTTTTTGGGGGGTCGGGGGGGGGGGGGGGGGGGGGGGGTTGAAGGTTAAAAGTTAATATATACAATTGAGGTATAAGGGTAATACAACATGGAAAAAAGGATAAAAAATTAAAGAATACCTATAAAATTTTCTAAAAAAATTAAAGAATACCTATAAAATTTTCTAATTACTCTCTTCGTCCCATTTTACTGGTCCTAATTTGATATTGCACATTGATTAAGAAAAATAATTAATAACATGACTACTTTACCTTAGTATCCCTATTAAATGATGTTTACATTTTAATTTGAAGAAAAACTAATTAATACTAAGGGTAAAAAAAGGAGAAAAAACCTTCTTATCTTGATTAATAAAAAATAAGAAGTAAAGTGAGAAATCAAATTGAAAAATTTGGAACGACTAAAATGGGACGAAGGGAGTATATTTCTACTTTTACTTGTCCGTCTCGACATATCAAGAAAAACAACTTATTTTTTTTTTTTTTTTCTATTTTAGCCTAAGCATTAATTGTTTTCTCTTCAAAATTAATTTCACCACATAATGTAAACATCATTTAATAGGAGTACTATTGTAAAATAGTCATGTTATTAATTATTTTTCTTAATGTGTTTATCAAATCAAAATATGAGGAGTAAAAGCAAACGGAGAAAATAGTATTAAATACTAAACTCCGAATATTTAGAAATTTTTTCTTTAGTTTAGTTTACTTGATACAGGAAAATAATTTTTTTCATATTTAGGTGAGTCTTTCTTGGAGGAAGAGATTTTGAACCTTTATAAATTGAGAACATTTTTCTTGATAACAATACAACAGCATCCCTTATGTTTAAAGTGGTTTTTAATATTTCTGTATGATTTTGTATGAATATATCAATTATCTAACTAAGTATGTTTTGTATTTAATAAAATTGTATTTATTCATAAATCAAAACATATTTTTCTTTTATAACATTAAAGTAATTTTATAAAATTGAATTTATTGAAACAAAAAAAACGCAGGACGCGTAACCTAAACTAGTAAATAAAAAGTATAAATTTCACATGTATGGGAGATAGATGGGGACCAAAAAAAAAAAGATCTACACAAATATATAAATGTTATGTAGATAATTTTGAGAAGGAAAAGAAGAATATTTCCTTGTAATTTCGTCAAATTTTACTACTGATTGTAATTCCCCCTTTGGGGTTAATTATGTACTAGAAGAAGAAACAACCATAGAAGTATGTATATGAGATAAGTTAATATATCAATAACTACATATATCTATATTAAAAAACGCGCTTTTACCAAAAATAAATAATAGAGAATCTATACAAAATATATAAGTGTTTCGTAGTTATGAGAAGGAAAAGAAGAATCTTTCCTTGTAATTAATTTCCTTAAATTTTACTACTAACTGTATTTCCTTTTTTGGGGTTATTAGAAGAAGAAACAATTGTATATTTCAAGACAATTAGAGACATTCAAATAATTATATGCAAAGTATGTTTTGTATGAGAAAGCACGCAGATTTAAGTTCTTCAAAGTTTTCTTTTTGCAAATACCCTATTTTCTTAAATCTCATAATTAAGGTAATTATAGGCAAATTCTTCCATATACATTAATTGCTAATTTATGATAAATGGTAATTTTACTACATTGATCGTTATCACAATCTAGCCAAGGCATTATAATTTGCCTATATATAAAGAAACAAAAACCATATTAATTTCAGACAAATACTTTTTTGCTTACATGCCTTCATCATTTCATGGATAAAGTGGTTAGTTTATTAAATTCATATCTTATTTTGGTATTTATGTTTGTTTCATACTATGGCTACGATGTTGTGCAAGGAGCATCATTATGTATCCAAACACCTTACCCAGAGTTATGCAGCTCTCTCAATATTATTCCCATGGAAGAAAACAATATGGCTAGTTTTCGCGATATGGCTATTAGAGCAATCCTAGCTCAAGCTAAAAATACTCACAAGAAGATTTTGGCTATGAATGTAAGTTCATTCAATGAGTTAGGGAAGTTGGCTTGGTTTGATTGTTTAAAGCTTTATGAAGATGCGTTGTATCAATTTAACAAGTCTATTAATAATGGCCATAAGAGTAATGATGTTCAAACATGGCTAAGTGCAGCTATGGCTAATCTTCAAACGTGCTTAAATGGATTCCACGATTTCAAATTATCATCATATTTGGAGAAAATTCCCTTTGTCATGTTGGATGATTTCTTCAAAAACGTTTGCAATTCTCTTGCCATAAACAAATTAGCCTCAACGAGTCAAGTGATGCTGGAAAATCATACTCAAAAATTAGGTAAGAATGTTATATTGCATGCATGCATGGTAAATAAAACATATTTTGCATTCTAACATATTTTGAATTCTAACATAGAGATTCCAGAGTGGCTTTCTGTGCAAGAAATTACATCGATAGAGGCCGATGTCGTGGTGGCTAAAGATGGTTCTGGGAATTATAGTACTATTTCAGAAGCTTTGAGTGCAGTAAAGAGGATGAGGAATAATGGGACAGAAAGATTTGTGATATATGTGAAAAGTGGTATTTATCAAGAGTATGTGAAGATCAATAAATCAATGAACAATTTGATGTTTGTTGGAGATGGGATTGATGTTACTGTTATCACTGGCAATAGAAGTAATCGTACTGGCTTTACCACTTTTCGTTCAGCAACTTTTGGTAAGTTAAACTCTTTTTTAGAGAATAATTTAAGAACAGGAACTTATAACATATGAAGGAAAGTTTTGATGTAACCGGTAAAGTTGTTGTCATGTGATTGGGTGGTCACGAGTCCAAGTTATGGAAACAGCCCCTTGCAAAGATGTAAGGTGAGGCTGCGCACAATACACACTTGTGGTTCGGCCGTTCCTCAGACCGCGTATATAGTGGGAGCTTGAGTGCACCGAGTTACTCTTTTTTAAAAAAATACTTAATAATTAGTTAATCATCTTCACTTAATAGCATACACAATGTACCCATTACAGGGTTTGGTTTAAAGGGATTTTAATTCTCTCAAGGTTTTAAGCTTTTTTTACATTAATTTTTCCTCTCGATTGGCCAAATTATATAATAAAATTAGCTATGCTTTTAGTATAATTTTCTTGTGGCCAAATTATATAAGAAGATGAGGCTGCTACAATAGATGCTTGTGGTCTAACCTTTCCTGGACCCGTACATAGCGGGAGCTTGAGTGCACCGGGTTATTTTTTTATAAAAAAAATAATTACATATAATTGGTTAATCATCTTCACACTTAATAGCATACACAATGCATGTAGTCATTATAGAGTTTTGTTTAGAGGATTCTCTCTCAAGGTTTTAAGCTTTCTTTTACATTGGTTTTTCATCCCAATTGACCAAATCACATAATGAAATTATGCTTCTACTCTAATTTGTTTTGTCATCTGAATTATCATTAGCCTCTGCATGGCGATTGACGCCCTATCAATAATTTGGATTCCAACACTATTTTCGTTAACAATTAATTGACCTTTATTATATTAACATGTTTATTTGTTCATGACATAGATGTTTCTGGAGGAGGCTTCATTGCTAAGGATATAACCTTCGAAAATACTGCTGGGCCTGAACAAGGCCAAGCAGTTGCTCTTCGTAGCGACTCCGATTTATCGGTATTTCATCGTTGCAGTTTTAAAGGATATCAAGACACCTTATATGTACATACACATCGACAATTTTATCGCGATTGTGACATATATGGGACAGTCGATTTCATATTTGGCGATGCAACTGCGGTGTTTCAAAATTGCAATATTTACATAAGAAAGCCAAATGAAGGCCAGGTAAATACTATCACAGCCCAAGGTAAAAAATGCCCTTATGAAAACACTGGAATTATAATACATAATTCTATTGTAACAGCTTCACCAGAATTAAGTCCTGTGGAAGGTTTATTTAAGAGTTATCTTGGTAGGCCATGGAGGCAATATTCAACAACATTGTTTATAAAAACTTATATTGATGGCCTAATTGATTCCACTGGTTGGTTACCATGGAATGGAGATTTTGCATTAAATACTTTGTTCTATGGTGAGTACAATAACACTGGAGCTGGTGCACCTACTAGTAGTAGGGTCAGTTGGTCCGGATACCACGTTATAACGAATGTTATCGAGGTTGAAAAATTCTCCGTTCGAAACTTCTTGGATGGAGACACGTGGCTTCCGGCTACTGGAATTCCCTACACATCTGACCTCTAGATATAGATACAGATTATTTTTTTCTTTTTCTTAGTATGTATCTAGTATCTAGTTTAATATTATGTAAATTTGGTACGTTCAATTATGACAAGTTGAATGCACATATAAAATAATTTCATTTGTTGTGATTAGTAAAAATCTGGCATATACATTTATTTATTTGTTCAATTTATGTACTCAGCTTGTAATTTTCCTCAAGTTTGTTTCGAAAAAAATGGATCATATTCTTTAACAATTGCACTGGTTAATGTGGATCATATTCTTTAACAATTGCACTTGTTAATGTGGATCTTACTGTAGAAGATGCATATACACAGCAGCACTTGATAATCAATGTTGATAAAAAAAAAATAAAAAATCTAAAGTTTAATTGAAAAATCCAATAACGAACACAGGAAAAAAAATATATATATAATTAAAAATAATGACCATTTTTTGGAACAGTGGACTTCATATGCAAGGCCATTTTGGACTTGGGCTACCATTATTGAACATTGTCAATGCTTCATAACTTGCAGACTCAATGTTTTGGGCCAATTAACGTAATCAAATTTAAAAAGATAGATTACACCATTTGTCCCAATTTATGTGATTATATTTGAATTGCAAAAGTCAAATATGTTAATTTTGGGACTTCTTACTTAACTGTACGTACATGCAAAAACAAAAATGACAATACATGTAATTGATCAGTATAGATAGTGTTTCTTTTTGAATTTTTTTCTTTCAAAAAAAAATCCCTAACTAAAACTCCAGGAACGACTACTGAAAATTCGATACAGTAAAACTCTAGCACACATGCTGAGTTCGAAACTCTTAAAAGTGAAATTCCAGTACTTTCTTCTAAAGTTATACAAATACGCTAAGTTGTGTAAAATATTTTCATCTAAAAGTTTAAACTTTTCAAGTCGACAACAAGCTCAAGCTCTAGTCAAGGAAATAAAATTGCAATAATTTAAACAAATTAGTCCCAATCCAAAAATAGATTATATTTCTGCTTAGACAGATATATATTGGCAGATGAAATAAATTTAGGGACCATATTTGAATATTTTCATGAACAAGAAATTGGCTAGGCTTGTGTAAGCTTGTGTATTTCACCTGTTAACTGGTCCTGCTTTAAAATTTCCAAGAAAGGTCCCCTACTCAATTTATATTCAAACCCCTTTAAATTCTTTTTTATGGTAATGTTCACATTAATAATATTAAGTCAATGTTCACACACTGAATTTTTTTCCCATGTTAACATTACCATCTGTGTCAGCCATCCCTTCTCCACGTAACGAAAATTTTAATGCATCGGATGCCTATCTGTTTCACAATTGTTGATAGAAATCTTTTGGGGAAAGGACATTCACTATCATTTTGAAAACAAATGACCAGCATTTGGCTAATTTGTCACATTATAACCAGCGGCCAAATTGATATCATTTAATATTCATTGGGCTACTTTGACTCTTTTCTGCAAATACAGTTTTTATATCAAATTGATACAATACTTATACCATATTGATACACTTTTTCAAAAGAGACGGAACATATGCATGCATATACAATCACTATACCAAATTAATACAACGCTTATACCATATTGATACACTTTTCCAAAACAGAGAGAACCTACACACGCATATTCAGTCCCTGTACCAAATTGATACAACAGTTATACCACTTTGATATATTTTTATTTTTTTTTTAAAATATAATAGTGAAATAAAAAATAGAAAAAGTAAATTTCTTTTTCATAAGAAAAGTGGACAACATTTTTTTTTTTAAATGAAACAACAAAATTTTAAAAAAAAAAAATGAAGAAAGAGACGAAACCTACAGCGAAATGGCTAAAAGTAGGAATTAGTTTAGTGGCTAATCGCAGATAATTAATTTTGGGTGGCTATTATGATGAAATTATTTTAGAGGAAAGTGCTATTTTTCTCATGTTAACATTGCCATCTGTTAGCCATCCTTGAACCCCACGTAGCGATTACAGAGGCAGAGTTAGGATTTCAAGTAAGGAGGTTCAATATTTAAAGAAAACTAAATCGAAGGGGTTTCAACACTTACTATAACCACATAAAAAATAATTTTAATTATGTATAAATAGTATATTTTTCCGTCGAAGGGGGTTCAGATGAACCTCCTAAAAAGGGCTGTCTCCGCCTCTGATAGCGAAAGTTTTAAAACATCGACTGTCTTTTCTATCATTCTCATATATTTCACAATTGTTGATAGAATTTTTTTTTATTTTTTTTTTGAGGTGTTAACTATTAAAGTGGGCTTCTTTTGAAGAATTTAAAGTCCAGGAATCCAATTAAAATGGGCTTATGGGCAACTAATTAGATTTATTTTGGCTTCTCGTAAAAAATAATTACAATCAATAGTGACTATACATTTATTAATTGTATGATAATTATACATATATTAGTCTCTGTTCATATATATATATATATATATATATATATATATATATATTTATACAACAATTTATATGACAGAGATTTTGATGGTTGGGGGATGAAAATGACTTAAGACTTTTGTACAAGAAGCCAAGGTTAGTCAATTTCATTGCTAAATAAAATCTAAATTATCGTTGAAAATAACAAAATCGATCTATCTTAATCATCACATAAATATAAATTTATAACATTCGTGTGAAATTATTGCGCAATTTCTCTCTTTAAATCTCTTTGGGACGGACCACTGCACATTGTAGATTGGGTGATTTGTACTAACACAATTTTTATATATTGTTCGTTTAAATTTTGAAACCGTCAATTTTTTTTATTTATTTTTGTAAAACTAATTTTCTCTGTACATTTATTATTAGTTTAATTAGCTTTTTAGAAGCTGGTCATAATTGGCAAGTGCCAAACAAATTGATGGAATTGGAATATATGAGTGGCTATTATATTTTAAAGAAATAAGTGTGTATTTATTTATTGATTAGTTAAGTTGGTTGTAAAGAAATTGATTTCAAAATATAGAACTAATCATAAATTAATTATGATGAGATTCAACTTGTTAATTAATTCCTTTTTATTATAACTTCTTCTTTTAAGTACTTCAAATTTATGCTATATTATGAGTAGGTGTGGTTGCCAACAACTCTAAAAATTGGAATTATAAGGGAGAATTAATTAGTTAACTCATAATTAGTATTATGAATTAGAATTATAGTTATAACCTTCCTATTCGGTGCAACGGTCCAAACAACACTTTTTGGTCAAAATCAAGATGAAAAAATTAATATAATAATTTTCATTAATAACTTAATTTAACTATTGGAAGAGAATATAGATATAATTATATAAGTTCCCTATTATTGCATGATAATTAATTTTTTATTTTTTTAAAAATGGAAGTTGGTCAAGAGAACATGATTTACAAGTTTGAATAGAGTAGCAACTAGCTAGTTATGGAGTAATTAATAATTATATAATTAATTAATATAAGGTCATTATATAATGCCATAGCATGTTACTTGGTATATCAAAAATCATTAATTGCTTTGACTAATTTCATGCCAATGGTCTTAGTGAAGTCTAAATATTCTCTTATGTTTCTAAAACTCATCTCCATGTGGCATTTCCAAAACTATCTTTCAATATATTAATTCTTTTTTTCTTTTCAATATTATCTTTTATCATACACTTCCCTTCATGTTCCAAAGTTTTTTTGTCCTCTTTATTGAAGTTAAGAAGTGAAACTGTATACTGATGCAGAGTCAGGATTTTTGCCGAAGAAAATCTCATCGAAGAGGTTCAAATAAATACGTAAAAATTATTTTAATCATATATTAATAATATAATTTTTCGTCGAAAAAGATTTGATCGAATCCTCTATTACTAAATTGGCTCAGCCTCTGGGCTCTGACCGTATACACTGACTGTGCTAACAAAAAAATAATTTAATTACATAATCAGATTACCCTAAAACAACCCTAAGTTGAGCTAGTAGCTTTGCCAAAACTCTATAGTTAATATTTGATAACAAGCAAGAAAAAAATAAAAAGAAATTAGGTTGCTAATTAATGGAGGTTTGACTGTTTTTAACTGGTTTGAATCCACTTATTATGGAATAATGCATGAGGTAGTTTTAAAGTTTATTATTATGAGGTAGTTAATATATATATATATTATACTTGCTTCTTATCCTCTATAACTGATCAAGCCAAAATTTAAAACTACATTTTTGAATCTCATGTCTTTTTTTATAAAAAAAAATGGTCAAATCAAATGGAGATTTTGGAACCTATGAAGATCTTTGTAGTCGGTTTAAGTATCTATTTAATTATTCTACTTATACTTAACTTATTGTTTCTCTTAATTTTATAACAATAGAATCAATTTATATGCGAAGAATAAAATAATTTATAGCATATCCCTAAATTTGGATTTATTAGCCCTAATAGTTTCCTCTTTAAGTATAAATAATAATTTATAAAAATAATTTATAGGAATATTATTGCTAAAGACGGGAACAAATTTCCTCTTTAAGTAAGTTGATGCAGCTTAATTTGGATTTATTAGCCTAATAGTTTATGAATTATTAATAAATTAAATCCTCTATAATTTTGACCATTGGTTTGACCTATTTACTTGGTGAGTTGACTATATATATCGAGTTACCATTATCACCTCTTACACTTCACATGGATAGTGGCTTAATTATTTCTTATTTTCTTATAATCAAAATAAAGAATCAATGTATAAATAAACACTTATGGACGGTCCAAATATTAATCATAATTAAGCAGAGAAAGAATATGATCAATTGTATGTATGTATATAAATTAATTAGAAGTAATTAGTAGTAATATATAATATGATCAACGTAACGTTGTGACCGGCCACTGCATGCCATGTGGTCAGCAAGTAAACTGACTTAATCTAAACACCATTAATTCTCCATATAAGAATTTATATTTGCTTGGTAAATCACTAGCATGAACCTAACCTTTTGGGATTTTGTGTTGTTTTACTTAGGAAAATAAAACAAAATCAAAGGATTATAGTGACCTCCTAGGCAATATTCTATACGTAGCGAAGTTGGAAATTTCACCAAGTAAAATTAAAGTGGAAAAAAGTAATCATACATGAAAAAGGATATTGACTTTATAATATATATATACATTATAATTTTTCGATAAAAAAGTTTGATTAAACCCTTCGTCTTTGCCTTTATTCATGCTATCAAATGTTACCTCTTCATTTAGTATGAGACGATTCATTAAACGAATTTGTTGATTTCTTTCTAGGTGTAAAACTAGACTTGAATTTAAATGATCTATTTATGACCGGCAGAATGAAGTTTGATTGAAATTAAACTAAGTGAAGGTCTGATCGATTGATATTAAAGAATTATGTGGGTGGGGGTGGGGTGGGGTGGGGGGAGTTATGATAAAACCATCATAGAAATATAGATAGGATTGATCGAATGAGGCACAAAACTTTACTTTAAATTTTTCATAGACATTTACTTGAAATAAATAATTAATGCACAATGAGTCTAATTAAGCTTCATATAAAATAGTCAAAAGTGACCAACATGGGTTGTGGTGCAGTGGATGGGGCTGCTCCACCCTTAACCAGAAGTTGAGGGTTCGACCCTAGGCACGGAGAAAACTCTGCTGGGAGCGCTACCCCCCGAATGGGGCCCTACCCGACACGAATCCGGATTAGTCGGGCTTTAATGTGGGTACCGGACACCGGATGAGAAAAAAAAAAACATTCAAAAGTGCAATTGAAAAATTGATACTGCATAATCCATATGATATAGTTAATACAATATTATTGTATAATCTTGGACAAACTTTTAATTAGTGGATAAAAGTGGTGGCACCTAGGTTAAAGAGAATGCTTGGTCAATTAACTTATGTGTTAGTTGGTATATCAATCACCTAATTATATTTAAATAATATTACATTGATTAAAAAATAGTTTAATACTAACATTAGTGATATACATGTAAGGCTAGGATTCTGCCATCATGACATGGTGCAATGTTGCTTCGAAAAATATAGTACTCCTATCTGTTTAGATAATTAATCCACAATAATTATTTCTTGATAATGATCTATCTCGAAATATATAATATTTTCTTCGCTTCAAAATACTTATCGCAATTTTTTATTCGAGAGTCAAACGATATGAATTTTGACGAACATTTAAGATATATATTTTTTAATCATATTATATGAGAAAAATTACAACTTATAGTATTTTTTCTATAGTTTTTTAATAGCTAAATTTTAATTTTAAAAGATAAAATTAATTAATTTAATATTAAAATTTAATTCAATTGATTCTCAAAAAATAAAATATGGCAACTATTTTGGAATCCAGTACTAAATGATGAGGAATGAAATTAAATGGGGCCTCCCCACATTCAATTTCTATGGATTAATGCTAGTCCCCTTCATTAATTTTATTGTTGACCTACCTTATTAATCTAACCAACGAAAATAGTACTACCAAATTAATTAATTTACCCACCCCGTATATCATAGTAATCATTAATTTATAGACTAATTCACGTTCTCTACCATGTGATTCACCAAGCAACTGGGATTTAAAAAAAAAATGTCATCATTATCATATATCAGTATACGAAAATACATTCATATATCACTATAAAAAAAAAAAACATAAATTAGTTAATAACTTATCACTAATTTATCATTAAGTAGTCCATAGTTAATAGAATTATTCAATCATCCATCCATCCATAGTCATCGTTAAATGGTATCAATAATTAATTTTGTTGTTTAGAGGCAGAAGTAGCCCGTCACTTATTTTTTTTTACTTTTTTGTAGTTATGTTAAATAAGACTAATATTTTAGTAGCTATGGAGGCATATGATTATAAATATTAATAGGATTGTTCTAAGTAAAAGTAAAAAATTATTTTTTGCTGTTTCAATTTCTTAAATTGATGGAGATAGAAGGAAATTATAAGAGTGCATCTCTCAAGCTTAATGTTAACACAGTAACTACTGAAAATTATCTGAATTTATAATCTTTTTGAAGTAAACATTTTCCGGAACATAATTTATAATGAATTTTGTAATTATGAATAATCTTCTTTAAAATTCTAGTTAATTATTGTTACTGAGATAATGATTTATATATCGAGTTCACAAGTCATATTCTCAAAAATTCAAACACATGCAAGCAAATATTCCATCATATAATATTAATAAAATCATTGATGAAGGATTTAGTGAGTCACACTAGATCATGCCACAATAAACGTTTCAATAAATGTGGATTCTCAGAATCTTTCAAATTTATAATGTACCCTTAATTCTAGATTTTCTCATGATTTCTTCACTTTTAATTTCATTTTTTTCCTTTTCATTATTTAGTTTTTCCATGCGATATCTAGTATTCACATTGCGTTATGACTAAATCGAATACAACAAAGACGCATGTCTTCGTATTCAGTAACTGTAAGGCTAACATTGAGATCACCAGATCGACTTCAGTTAAGATTAAGAAAAATACTTATCATTCCAACACATATTTATCGATTTTATTTAATTATTTATTTATTTAATTTTTAATTTTCCTTTATTCTTCAAAAGGTTCTCAATGCTCATGATGCCATGTGAACTGTGATACACCTCTTTCCTCCACTCTCTCTGATGACTATTCCATTTTCGCTACCAAATATTGATGACCAAAATAACAGTGTATATTATGTCTATTATATTTACCTATTGGATATTTCTATAATTTGAACTTTTCAAGTAGTATTTTATCATATTATCATATACACCATAGTGTTAATAGTATGGTTCAGTTGGTTATTATGAATATTTATATCACATTAACTTTTTTGTCATTTTATTTTGTAAGATCAAAATTAGAATTTTTAAAATTGATCATCTCAGTGTTTCTTCCTTGTGGATATCAATTTGGTTCGATTAATTTTGAGAAAAGAGTCAGAAATATATCTAAATTTTAGCGAAATTTGTTGAAATAAGGCTCAACTTTGCGAGGGTCCTATGACCCCCTTCGACTATTTATTAGTGTATTTCTATGACATAATATATTTGCCCAACTGAACCACTTCAGATCCGTACACGCTAGTGTTTGGCAATTACCTAAAGTATTCAGTATTCACTTCATACACATAATGAACAGTATTTAATTTGTTTTTTTGTCACCAAATGATTGAAATACCTAATATTATTTGTCATTACTAGTAAATAAATGGGTTCCAGCGCTGAATTATTCTTGGAACAATATTGGTTTTTCCAGTGATGAGTAGGATTTGCTAAAATAAATTAGTGGCCAAAAAATAATGAAATTAAGGTGGAGTAAGGAGAGAGTGAGGGAGAGAGAGAGAGATTAATTATTAATTATATAATCATGGCTAATTAGATTAAGAAAGCCTTTATTTGTAGGATTACTTAAATGCTAATGATGTTGAGACGATAATTACAATTTAGAACTATCAATTATCGAGTTTAACTTCTATACATTATCAGATTAAATGACATTTTTCACATAATCAAATCAAGTAATTACAAATAAATTTGTAGATATAGGAGTAATTGATAGGTTCGTGTGCACTTGCTATTTTCTTAAACTTCTCCCTAGAATATACCAATGATGGCAACAAAAATACATTAGTTATTAATTATATCTTTCTAAAAATATCATTATACTCACAAAGAAGCCAGATGTACAAATTAAAGTACCATTAATTATTTACTTAATTTTTCTAAATAAGTACTTTAGCTGCATTCTTATCTACATATCGAGTTGTAGCTTTTACGTGGAACTTTCAAATACAAAAAGGATTTTATATATTATTAATAAATGTAGTTAGGGAAGGTGCAAATTCCAAATAACTGCCTTTTTTATTTTAAATTATATAAAAGTACAATACTTTAATTAGTAATATAATCAGTCGCATATTGCAAAAATCTCATATTCTTAGCTAGAAGAATAAGATAATACTTAATTCATTCAACTTTCTGCCGAAAATGACCCGTTTGGGCATAAAAACAATTCATTTTTTTTAGGAATAATTTAGCATTTTATTTGAAAAGTAGTTGGATCATAAAAAAATTTAAATTCAATTTAAAGTTGTATTTCAAGCATACTTTTGACTTTTGAAACTTTATTTAAGTACATTCAAGAACAAATATTATTTCAAATTAAATATTCGTTACGACAGTTCGAATAAAGTGAAAAATATGACGAAACTCCAACGAAGAATTAGCGAGCTGGTGGCTAAGCTTGCACGACCAACAAGGATCGTGATGAAGTGCATGCATGATGAGTATTTTCATCCTTAAAGATCTCGTATTTAAATTTCAAATCGTTTTAACGAAGGAACGCGAGTATGTAAATTTAATTGAGCCTAAATATCAATCACCGAATGACAAAGAATTTCTTTTTTTAAAAAAAATAAAAAAATAAGCATAGTGTACTGTACTGTATTATGTTATTACTATAACTTATAGTATAGTAGAAAAATAAAAGCCACCAAAGCCCTTGGTACTTTAATTTGCCAGTAATATGCTAATCATGAGCTTTACTATCTTTCTCCAACTTTACGCGTAATTGAAAGTCACTAATTATAGATTTCATCAAAAAGTAAACTTTTGAAATTGTATAATACTATCATCCTTTTTTTTTTTCCTATAATACTATCATCCTTTTTCATTATTAAGTTATTAATTAATTAATTAGTCACCGAATACCACTAAAGATTTTCTTCACAACCTTCGTATCTTGCTTTGCCATGCCCATACGGAGTCATCGAAAAATTTAAGCTGTTAGAGAGTTCACAGTCATATTTGTTTGATTAAAATTATGTTACGTTCTCGTTTAAGAACTTAAATTATTGAGAAAAAAATGAATTTTTATTATAATTTAGTTATATATTCAATAGAAACGATGTTCTAATCACAACAAAATTAAATAATGAAATTATCGAAAAATACCATTAGAATTTGATTCTAACCCCTGAAAGCCAATAGAAACTAGAAAAATTGGTTTTACCCCGTCTTACTATAATGATTTTAGTCATAATAACTTTTATTTATAGAGTTCAAAACTATGGATGTTATAATGACTAAACAAATTATACAAATTTGAAAATAAATGTGGAATGTTATCAGCTTGTATCTCTCCTAAATAGCTCATCTGAGGAAAATTTTAAATTATGTTTTCACTGCAGCTTTCTTCTAATGCGTAGGATACATAATCCATCATTGAAGCACGTTTACAGAAAGCAGAATAAGATAGCAGATGCACTGACTAGAATAAATATAGCTATTACTACTAGTACTAGGTTGTTGTGGGATCCTTCATCGTTCATTTTGGATATTTTGCGGACTGATAGAAATGGAGAATTATCACGTCGGACCGTTAGAGTGTCTACTGTCAACCAACTATTGTATAATACTAATGCTAATAGTTATCACGATGTAAATACAAGTTTCAGAGGGACAACTACTGCTGCTGCCAGTGTTTGTACAATGGTACTGCCATAAGATACATCCTTGTAGATGTGCTTTTATAATATAAGCTTCGTATGTTCACCAAAAAAAAAAAGACTAAACAAATAAAGGAGCACGAAAAATAAATGACTAAACTTTTTTTTTTTCACTTTAGCAAAATAAAGACATGTATGACCCTTGATAGGTATGTGAGGAAGATGCAGACTAGGGTAGAGGGCGAGTTGGTAGGAGTACGTTCGAATTAGTAGGAAAGAATACTCTTGTTCATGGTGTTTTGGTGATGTGTGATTTTGTATAGCAAATGTATAATATTACTTCGTGGGTGTCTTGTTTTGATGATGTCTATTATGCTTCTTTATTATCTAGCGGTGTATATGTCACCCCTTGTGTATTGTTTGCTTCTATGTTTTTTGTCATATTTGTTATCTGTTTTAAGTCGGGGGTCTATCGGAAATAACCGCTCTACTTCATCGAAGGTAGTAATATGATCTGCGTATACTTTACTCTTCTCAGATCCCTCTTTGTGGGAACATACTGGATATGTTGTGTTGTTGTTGTTGTTAATTGTTATCAAAATAAAATATAACATTCCACCACATCATCAACACACAAGCTGGCCAAATTAGCTGGTGGGAAAATGGGAATATTATATTATTAACACATATCCCATCACTATAATTTATCTCTATATCTTCTTTTCACTCTTTTTATAATTCCTTATATATATAGGCCTTTGTTTTTATTACTTAGTAGCTACCATATCATTTTGGCTTTTTGGGATTTGGCCACTGGCCAAAGCTGAGTTGGAAGAATGATGCTACTGCTTATTCCAAAATCTTTTTATTTTTCCTTTCTGCAACATGGAGTATTATAAGCTATAGTCTATACTACTATAATATAATGTTTTTAATCTAAGTTATAAATATATTATTTACATGTAATATATAAATTTACATGGTAGTCTATAATGACATTCTTGATTCAGTATGCAAGTCTTTGCTCCTGTTTGAAAGAATACAAAGAGATTGAGTTTGAGTTGGTCAAAATTACCGTCATATTATTGATAGAAAATTACTACTCATAGCATTATGGCTTCATACAAGCGAGTTGCAGCCTGTAATTTGAATTAGGATGCGTTAATTAATATCTGCTTAAACTTAAGCAGGTTGAGCAAATCATATTTCATAAGCTAATTTTATCACCGTTATGCGAATCTATTAAGTAACCAACAATAGCACGCAAGTAAGAGCCTCAACGTACAAATGGTTTATTAGATAAATTTCCATTAAATATAGCTAGGTACTAAGCTAGTTCTAATTAAAACTAGTAATGATGCTTCTGTGAGCTAATTAAGAGCATTGTAGGGTTTAGACAGTAAATGTTTCATTTAAATAGCACTACAAGCATATGCTGAACATGATTACTAGAGTTAATTTCTTGAGATAAGGTTTGTTGAGAGTGATTTGTTTGATGTACAAAATCTGATTCTCTCTAATTCTTGGGATAAACTTAATTAATTACAAAGAATGGGCAACGTCTTTTCATGTTTGGCCTAGAGATCTAGGGTGACGAAGTAGATCTTTTTTGGTTTTCTACTAGGTGTTTGGTATTCAGATTGGTATCGATTCAATTTTATATTTGGGGATCATTGCATGACCGGCTTCTGCGGGCAACGCTCACAACATGATTTTATTATTCCGTAGGCTTGAAATCGGAAACCCTTAAATTAAGGGCGAAAAAATCTCAGCTATTTCATCGCAACTCACATATATGACGGAAATAGATCTGATGATAATACCTACTACATTCCCAACTTGTTTGATATTTTTGGGGAATCAAAAATCTTTTATCATGATTCTTAAATATTATTTTAAATGGTATTTCAAAAAGGGCAGAGCGTTGATGATCTCGTGGTTTCATTCAATTGTAGTGCTCTGAGAGCTAGAGATTATTTCATTATCGAGATTAGAAAACAAAATACTCACAAAATTCATATTATTTTACGCAGTTTAGTTAGATTTCATTTCCAGTAAAAATAATATTTATATAATTTTCATAGATAATACGTATTATATAATTTTCATACCGTAATCCTATTAGTATTATAGGTGTAATATCATTTTTGTCTCACCAACATGAGTTGTGGTGCAGAGGTGGGACTGTTTCATCCTTAATCAGAGACCTTGGATTCGAGCCCTGGGTACAGAGAAATTTTTATTGGGAGCTTACCCCCTTAATGGGCGGCTTTACTGCCACTTTTTATTGGGAGCTTACCCCCTTAATGGGCGGCTTTACTGTCACTTGAACACTTTAATTAACTTACAAAATGATTATTTGTACACCGCAACTCATCTCTGTAGTGTGTCAAACTATCAATCGAATACTCCTACTTACAAATGACCATCTAGACACCTCCAAAATTCGTCAAGTATCTGCAAGACACAATGGATCGGAGATTCAATTATGGTGTCTAGACGTGTATCGTCAAAGTTGGAGCGATTTAGTCGCGAGTAGAAACCAAAGTAATGTATGTATCTGCGTAATATGCCATTAGACTTTAAATTCTGATTCCATCATTGAAGTAACCGACTCCGAAATAAATCAGAGGGGTCAACATATGGCACCAGCGTGGCATGGAACCACCAAGGGTTTTTCAGCTGGCAAGGTATGGGCTTTTCTTTTCTGGGTCCAATAGTCACAACCTCAAATGGACCTCCTAATACAGTCTACTTCTTCTTCTTCTAATCCTTCATGTTGGGACCAGAGGGTCCATTAAAGATAGAGATTGGGTGAAGATAAAATCAACTGTTCAACACCCTATCCACGTGGTATTCCCTGTGGTTTATTATCCTAGTCAGCATCCTAATTGCCACGTAAGCATTTAAAGATTTTTGTGTGATCTTCAGTAGGACCAGTCTAATCATTTATTATCTTAAATTTTTCTAGTTGGAAGAAAAACTAAGAAGCATGTTTAGTTATTTTCAGTACGACAAATATTATGCATTTCTCCTTCATAGGAAGCAAGGGAGCTTACTTCCTCCTAATCTCCTATTTACTTTACACTTTTCACGCCTCTTTAGATATAATAATTGATGCGAGTATTCTGTCGGAATACGAATATTAATTATTGTTTACTACGTAATAGGTCTTGAAAAATGCTTTGAAGAATAAGTAGATAACGTTAAGAGTAAAATATGAGAAAAATAATTATTTTTTCTTAATATATTAAAAGTGATGTAAAATAGTGGTCAGTGGACGAGTAAAGTCTAGGTGGGAATTAAGTGGCTAGCTGCTTATTGTACTATATACTGTAACCTACATTAAATTTGTACACTCATATAGTTGTTTACTATCATTAAGTTTCTGTCACCTAATTACCATCATATGTAACTAATACTATATATGAAATTAAAAAGAATGGGCAGAAAATTAAGCTCTCATATATGAATATTTTGTAGTCATTCTGTTCTATTTAGATGGTGAGTTAAAATTTTTACTTAAAAAAAAATTAATATTTAGTGTACGTACATAAAAAATTATTTTAATCTCATATGTACATGGTAATTTCAGTACGATGAAAATTATTCATTTCCCCTTGATTGGAAGCAAGGGAGCTGATTCTTACTGTCTGTACAATACACTAACCATCATTAATTTGTACACTCACCTAATTACTGCCACTATCATTAACTTTCTGTCACCGAATTACCATCATATGAAACATTAAATGTTGCTACGTACTTACAGGGTGTAATTAAATTAAGAATATGGAAAAAGTTAAGCTTACCTATCTGAATATTTTGTATGCATTCTATTTTATTATATTTGGATGGTTGTCTTTAACGACTAAGTCAGAATTTTTACGAACTTAACATCTATTATACAAACACAAAAATAATTTTTAATTACCTTAAGTATACAATGTAATTTTTGAATTCATAGGATTCGAATGAGCCACGGTTGTGGACAGTGAATAAAAGACTAGTAAAATCATACTAACTCTAAAATCTATGCAACCCAAAAAAAGAGGTAAACAAAAGGAATAAAACCAGGAGCTAATCCCCAATATAAAAAATGGAAATGTACTATTTTAGTAACATTAATTAACTAATATAAAATAAAAATAATTAGTAGGCAGATGATGATAGCTTATGATTTGAGAATGACATTTCAAAAGCATTAACTTTGCATCTTCTGTCACATGCACCTTTCACAGAATAAAAATTTTAAAACTTCTATATAAAGCCCTTCTATACCCCCTCTCTCTTCAACAAACAAATTTCATCAACTCTTCTATTCTCTCTTCACAACAAAGTTCTCAGTTTCATTCAGTCTTTTGTCACTCCAGTTCGTTTTAAACTAACAAAGGAAAAAATGTTTACCTTTTCGTCAGAACAAGATTTAATTTCCCGTAGATGTGTTTGGGTAAATGGCCCCGTGATCGTTGGTGCCGGTCCATCAGGGCTAGCAGTAGGAGCTTGTTTAAGAGAACAAGGAGTTCCGTTTGTCGTTATAGAAAGATCTGACTGCATTGCATCATTATGGCAAAAGCGAACTTACGATCGTTTAAAGCTCCACCTACCCAAAAAGTTCTGCCAATTACCAAAACTCCCATTTCCAAATCACTACCCTGAGTATCCAACAAAGAGACAATTCATAGAATACCTGGAACTGTATGCCAAACACTTTGACATTAAACCGCAGTTCAACGAGTGTGTTCAGTCAGCTAAATACGACGAAACTTGCAGTGTTTGGAGGGTGAAAACTGGTTCACCAAACGGCTCTGAAGTCGAGTACATTTGCCAGTGGCTTGTCGTAGCCACGGGCGAAAATGCTGAGAGAGTTGTCCCTGATATTGAAGGATTGAAAGATTTTGGAGGTGAAGTGATTCATGCTTGTGATTATAAGTCAGGGGGAAAATATCATGGAAAGAAAGTTGTTGTTGTTGGATGTGGAAATTCTGGTATGGAAGTTTCTCTTGATCTTTCAAATCATGGTGCTCAACCATCAATGGTTTGTCGTAGCTCGGTAAGCAAGCTATACAGAGACGTATTCAGAATTTAAATTTGATGATTAAGAGTTCCACTTTACTAATGTTTTTTTCTTCTCCAGGTACATGTTTTGCCAAGAGAAATTTTTGGGAAATCAACATTTGAGCTAGCTATGTTTATGATGAAATGGTTGCCTATATGGCTAGTTGACAAGATTCTACTTGTTCTTGCATGGTTTATATTGGGAAACATTGAGAATTATGGACTAAAAAGGCCATCACTAGGACCATTGGAACTCAAGAACAAACAAGGGAAAACACCAGTTCTTGATATTGGTGCCTTGGAAAAAATTAGATCTGGACAAGTTAAGGTTGTCCCAGGAATCAAGAAGTTTTCATGTGGCACCGTTGAACTTGTCACGGGTGAAAAACTAGAAATTGATTCTGTTGTTCTTGCTACTGGTTACTGCAGCAATGTTCCTTACTGGCTACAGGTGAGACAATGTCTCAATCCTTCTAGAACTCTTTTCAACAACATTGACAGTCTTGGAAGTTTCAAATGAGTTTAAGTTATGTACACCGACCGACAGAGTGAACTCTTTTCACTCGCTATGTTGCTCAGACTTTCTTAAAATGTTGTGGCCTAATGTTATTTTTTGTTATGTGATACAGGAAAGTGAATTTTTCTCCAAGAATGGCTTTCCAAAAACACCATTTCCAAATAATTGGAAAGGAAACTCAGGCCTATATGCAATTGGATTTACAAAAAGAGGGCTAGCTGGTGCTTCTGCTGATGCTATAAAAATTGCACAAGATATTGGCAAAGTATACAAAGAAGATCTCAAACAAAAAAAGCAAAAGGTTCCAACACATAGAAGATGCATCTCAACTTTTTAATCCAACTGAATCATATATTAATAAAAGGTGTGCAGTCAGTTGCACTAAATCTCCTGTTATGTGCAGGGTTTAAAGAACGGCCGAACCACAAATCGAAAAAAAAAAAAATACCTTCATTTTTTTTATAATTAGGGGGGGGATTAAAGAAAAGAGATGTACAAAATAATTGTGTAAAAATATATACAAAAGGAATACAGCAGAAGATAGTATATACAGAGATTAGCCCTCTCCAACAACAACGAAAAAAAAAAAGCTCAAGTTTTGCTACAGTTTGGGCATATTACTAGAGGATGAAGAGGCGTTTCTCTTTTTTTCTTCCATAATTTTTTTTTTTTGTTTGTATTAACTTTTCATTGTACAAATTTGTACAATTAATATTTATTACAATGACAAAGATGTTCCTTTATTATTGCTACTCTTTCATAAAATTCTAGTACTAAGTTTCCTGTTGAATGTTGATCTTTCATGACAAATTAAGTACTGCTTTAATAAAGCCTGCAAATACATACTCCAAGCATTACCAAACTCGAAATTCAGAAATTCTAACAAGGAAATTCAAAAAAAATAAAAAATAATAAAAAAAATAAAAAATAAAATAAATAAAAATATATATATATATATATATATATATATATATATATTTGAATCGACGAACTAAAGCAATTTTTCAATGATTAATGTACAAGAGAAGTAGTTTATCATATTTGCACATTATAATTTTTTGACGAAAGGGATTCACTGATCGTATTTTTTTTTTAAGAAAATATTGACTTCCTAGTTAACCAAAATAAAATTTTTAATGGGAAAATGACACTTCAATTTCCATTATTTGTGTACTTTAAAATGACATTGAAAGAACACGTAGTACTGCAGAAAGAATGTGCTGTTTCTCAAGTCATATGAGAGTTCTGATAGCAACATAGTCATCATTTTTAACAGCCTAGCATACACATTATTGGTGAAAAATGGAAAAAAGATCACCACTCTTGATCTGTTCATGAATTCAAAATAATTATGTAAATGGTCCCTTGCTTAGTTCTTATTTTCAACATAATAATTCCTTCATTTCTCATGATTATTGATCTGATTCTGATTATAGGCTTTATTTATCATCATTATTGATGTGATTCTGATTATATTAGAGATTGACCCTCAGCTCTAATCATAATATGCATAAAAAATGCATCAACACATGGACACTAATGAAAATTCTTACATTTAAATAATTTTTGCAAATCACATTATCACATTATAGAAGCACCCACAGCTCAAAAGAAGCTGGGAAAATCAAAGTTATAAAAACATTTATTTTATCTAGTACTCCGTTAACTGTCTTTCAAACAAAACTCCGTTAATAATCAATATCAGTAACTAATAAGAGTTAACCAAAGGATCAGAATAAGCCGACCTCTCTATCTCACATCTAAGATAGAGGCAGTGGTGGAGCCAAAATTTTTATTAAGAGGTTCAAAATTGAAAAAAGTAAGCACACGAACTAGCTAAAGGGGATTCAATATAACTATATATACATAAAAAAAGATTTAACCATGTATAGGTTAGGATGAACCCCCGAACCAGGTATCGATGCGGTCAGTATAATATAGGAAAAAACATTATTGAAAAAACGATTAAGGATGGCGTCGCCCGGACTCGAACCGGAGACCTTCAGTGTGTTAGACTGACGTGATAACCAACTACACCACGACACCAACTTGTTTTATGTACAATGTTTACTTTATATATATGAGAACAATCTGCTTGAGGGGGTGGGGTTTTTACATGAACTTGGTATCTTCATTAAATCAATAAATACAGAACATGCATTTTTTATATGAGTTATTTTTATCTATTAACCATGATTAATACTATATTTCATAATTTATACGTAATTATATATGTTGATTTTGTCTGATGTCATCTAAATATCGAGCATGAATATGTTTTTGTCTTTTAATGATGCTATAGTGATTCAACTTTTTCATCTTGTCAACGAACCTTATCCACATCACCTACTCACTAGTCAATAAGATCATATCTAGTATTCAAAATTTACTAACGCATGAGTTACTAGATATGAATGATAATTCTTATGTTGTGCCGACATTTATAGAAAATCAAAATCACATAGTTGAGATAGGAATAAAGTATGTATATCTTTCATAGAACTGAAATGAACTTTTTTACTATCTTTGTCTCAATCTATGTGTGACCTTTTCATAACTACGAATAATTCAACCTCAAAATTCCCCTTTAATTAACTCTTAATGAAAACATTTACATCCATACAGGTAATCAATTAGTATTTTAGATTACAAATTAAAAAAAAAAAAAAAAAAATTCTTTCTTAAACTTTATTTCAAATCAAATAATGCCACTTAAACTAGAACCAAGGGAGTTAGAGATATGTTGATCTCTGGAAGGACCTTTTCAAAAAATTTCTCATCCACAGAACAAAACTAACCTATGTAAAAATCAGTGGCGGAATCAGGATTTTCATTGAGGGGGTTAAGAAGTAAACATACGGACTAGTATACATAAAAATATTTTTGACCATGTAAAAATAGTATAATTTTTCGTCGAAGGGGGTTCGGATGAACCTCTGGTGGATCCGCCACTGATAAGAATGTCAACAATAGCCAGAAACGTTGTTATCATTTATCAATGAAGAGTGGTTGAAATTCCCATTTCATGAGTGGTCCATTTTTTACACCTAGAGCAAGAAGTTTCTATTACATTTTAGTACTTTTAGTTAGAAATTTGCACGTAATGTATGACTGTGATTTAGTTATTTTTATTTTATTTAGTATTTTTTACTCGAACTTCAATTATATATCGTTGAAGTAGAGTCATTTGTGCCTCAAAGTCATGCACATGCATATGGTTGGAGTTTAAGTAAAAATGATGACCGGCAAAAATGACTAAACTAATCCAACAATTTTTGCCTCGAGTTCAGGCGTAATTGGTGCATAAATAAATCACTCATACTATCTAACTTCATACACCACATGTCTAAAAGTTGCTGCACGTTAATTTTTTTTTTTTTTTCTTAAAAAAGATGAATATAAGATTAAATGGCGATATCAAAGAAACTGCCCCGTCAAATTTCACGATATAATCTGGAAATGCTCTGCCAGCAGCTGGGCCTGGACTGCTTGAGGCCCATGTACTTGTGGCCTCCATAGTTCAGCTGTCACTGCAGCCCACTGACTTTTGATCTTTGGGCCAACCCACTTTAGAATAATTTTATTAAATAAAATGTTTTGAATTAAAATTCACACTTCATGAAATTGTTAAACCTGAATTTGCATTCATAGATACCCATTCCAACTTTTGTAGTTTGGTGTCTTTAAAGCATAGTTTTACTATTATTATTATGATAATGTAAAGTGAAAAATAAAAAGCAGTTAAAATATAAAGCTTTCGATATGCCGGTGTCTTATAATGTATGTAGCCTTACTAACTCTATCATTTTCACAACTTTAACCCGTAAATCGTTAATGCAAATGAGGCAACACTAAATTTGTTAATGCAAATGAAGCAACACTAAATTTGGGGTTAAATCGTTAATGCAAATGAGAATGAGGCAACACTAAATTTCTGAAAAAGGTTGATACCTAACTTTCAATTAAAGAGCCACATGAACAATCCCTCAAACGTGGAAGTAAATTTCATTTTGAAGTTCGAATTAATTTTAATTAGAAAAAGTCTTTTTAGTCATAATTTTTTTTGTTACAAGGAAAAAGTTCTGTTCACACTATTAACTATTTAACTTTTAGACATTTTTATCCTTTTACTTTAAAAGTTAAATATATTCTTCTTTCTTATTTACAATACAATTGAAAAGGATGGTCAAATTTAGGCTAAATTTTTGTAGCCATTTAGCACTATTCTACTTTAATTAAACATTTAAATACACGTAGATGAATTATTTATATTATACTCACATTTTCAATTCAAATTTTAAATTTTAGGTTATAAAGCTTGTTTCCTTTTTAAACTATAATCCATGTACTTATCAGATTAGATCCATAATATATTAGAGATTAAACTAATCTTTAGCTTAATTAGCAGAAAAGTTAGATTAAAAGCGGACTCTTATGAATTTACCAAACTATAGACACAAGAAGAGAAATCGCGAGAAAGAAATTAAACTGAACAAAAATTCCTCAAAAAGAATGGCAGCCACTTCGAATTTGACAAATAACTTGAGCATTTTTTCCGTCTCCAATTCCTATTTCCCTGGAACTGGAACTCAAATGCTTTTGCATCACAATTGCAGTTTTCGAAGAATCAATTTGCACAAATTTGGGTCAAGAATAGAAAACAATGGACCTAGGAAAACGGGTCGGGTTCAGACTCGAGCTATGTCGGGTTCATTCGGGTCCCGATTGGAGGAGAGTGTGAAGAAGACTATTACTGAAAATCCAGTTGTTGTTTACTCCAAAAGTTGGTGTTCGTAAGTTGTGCAATTAGTATCTTATTATAAAGTAATCTTTTAGTTTGAAAAATGGAATCTTTTTGCCTAATTTTTAATTTCTTTGAGCTAATTTTGAAGTGGGGTTCTTTGTTTTTGTTATAAATGGAATTCTATGAAAAACTATTCACTTGCTATGAGTAAATTTTGTAGTGGGGTTCTTTGTTTTTGTTGTAAATTGAATTTTATGCCTAGTTGTTCACTTACTATGACTGAATTTTGAAGTGGGGTTCTTTGTTTTTGTCATAAATGGAATTCTATGAAAAACCTTTAACTTGCTGAGTGAATTTTGAAGTGGGGTTCTTTGTTTTTTGTTGTAAATTGAATTTTATGCCTAATTGTTCACTTACTATGAGTGAATTTTGAAGTGGGGCTCTTTGTTTTTGTTGTAAATTGAATTCTATGCCTAATTGTCTACTTTTTATGACTGAATTTTGAAGTGGGGTTGTTTGATTTTTTGGGATTTTGAAGTGGGATTGTTTGTTTTTGTTATAAAAGGTACTCAACCGAGGTGAAGGTTTTGTTCAAGAGACTTGGTGTAGATCCTCTTGTTATTGAATTGGACGAAATGGGTGAGTTTCTCCAAAGTCAAAAACTGTTACTTTGCTTTACAGCATCTTCGTTTCGAGCTTTAGTTTTTGCGAATTGACACTGAAGAAAAGGTGTTTACTTTGTGTGGGAATCATATATTCGTATTTTTGCTTAACGTGAATTGAGAAGGTTTGGAGGTCGCGGATTAGGGTAGAGCGTCTCCTCTTTTTCTGCTCCTTATTTAGTAGCATTATTTAGTGTTTGGGTATATCTTGCTCTTTTGTCTTTCTATTTTTCTGCCGATATTTTCCTTTCAGTCCTGCTTTGATTATACTTCTAGCCGATTGGTGGGGTGGGGTGGGGGGTGGAAGATTTGTACTTCTAGCCGATGGTAGGGGGGTAAGGTTTGTGTACATGCTACCCTCACTAGACCTCACTTTTAGGATTACACTGGTATGCTGTCGTGAATTTAGAAGGTGATCTTTATAAATGTATTACGTAGACAAATTTAGTTTGATTGTTGTGAATCTGAAGCAAAGCTTATATGCAGCTATGTATCTGAATCTAAGATGATTAATGAGTTGGATACATACAGTTGAGCACTTGAGTTCAAGTTCCTGATAAATAAGAAAGTTGATATTAGGTAAGCAGATGGCTAATCTTCTGCAAAATCAATGTAGTTAAACAACTGGAATGCTGGTTGCAAACTTTTTGTAATGCAAAATTATGGTTCTGGTTGCTCATCTCTACCACATCCACCTCATTCCTCAAATGTGGGAGAAGAATTTCCATCACACAACAAGGTTTTGACCAATGTGCTTATTGGTCGAGTTAGTGGAATTTCTGGGTATTTGAGACAATTATTTGGAGATCATGAGTTAGATGAAAATTCTTATTATGGAATTAGATGCTTTGTGTAGTAACACTAGTTCATATGGTTGTTTTGACTTTATGAACGAGAATGGTTGGTGGCTAATGGCATTTAAGTATATGAGAGCGGAGCTTGCATTCGCATTGTCTAGACTATTTGCTGTTTAACTAGGCCTGAAACTTAAAGACATTTGCCAAGACTGGTGTCCACTTTGTATAGAGAAGTAACTTCACCTTGGAAGTTGAATCCTAATTACAGTATGAAGTATAAATGTGGCAGCTAGTGCTTAGAACCTCACGAGTATATCAATCATAACTTTGTTGTGATATCCGTCTGGTAATCTAGTTGGCCTCATGATGGTCAGTAATGAAAGCTTGAGGTTCCCTTGTTATCAGCTTCCCTTCAGTTTTGATTGTGAAGTGTGCAACTTCATAAAACCAAATGCAAGTAAGCACCTCTCCATCTTGCATAGAGTAGTTTCATCCACACCAGTAACTCTGTTTGAGGAATTTGACAAAGTTCAGTTGGAAGCGGTCGTAAATGATTTACTTGTATATATTTTAGTGTATTGTTCCTTTCACAAGGTCTTAAATACTAGCAGATGGTGGCCCTAAATTCTGTCGTTATTAATGGGACTAAATTGCTATCTACAGATGAGGGTGGCAACACGCAACCTTGTGTTGCCAGTAGAACTGTCATCGAACAAAGAGGAAAAGTTCCAAAATTGTGTTGTTTCTCATATTGTTAGTTAACCGTAAGTGCATGCTGACCTTTATATATTCTTCTACTACCACAGACTGCCCAAAAGAAGAGGAGAAATTGGTGTAAAAGGAAATCTAAAAGATTTATATAAAGCGTGTGCACAGTTCAAAAGAAGTCTTATTAGTTCATTTGATTTATCTGCATTCGGAATTATTTACTATTAACAAAGGTTATCTAAGTTGCAACTGTGACATTTCGTGCTCTAGTCATATACAAACCTATTGATGTTATCTCTAACTTGTTTCAGGTCCCCAAGGACCACAGCTGCAGAAAGTGCTGGAAAGGCTTACTGGACAACATACAGTTCCCAATGTGTTCATTGGTAAGAAATGTGGTATTGTAGAGTTGTTGATCTGTACAAGTGTTTGGAATATGACAACAGATTGTTGTAGCTTGTCTATCCTTTTGTGGGAGATTCCTGAGAATATATAATTCTATACGTAATGAGCATATAGTTTTCTTTGATGACTGAGAAAATCCATCTAGAGACAAGACAACCTTCATAAAAAATAAAACGCATCTAGAGCCAACCCTTTGGGCCAATCATGACCTTCAAAACTCAGGGACGATGTCCCTCTACGTAATAATGAACAATAGCTTATTTATATGCGAAATTTTCAGTTCTTGAAGAGTACCATAAGTATTTGGATATATTTCATCTTTTTAAGACAATATGTTTGAATGAATTAAACCCCTGGAACCAAAAAATAAAACAACTGCTTGGCTTGTAAAAAGAAATTGTTTGCATAGATTTACAGTTAGCATACTGCCTCTGAATCAAGAGGGTTGCCTGTTTTCAAATTCTATTGGCATTTACTGCTGATTTTTATTTCTGGTTTCTGTAAAGCACTTCTAATAAACGAGTTTTTCTTTATGATCAGGGGCCAAACACATTGGTGGCTGTACAGGTACATTCTCTGACCGGTCTTATGCTTTCACCATAAATTTGCAGAGATAAAATATTGCTGTTTGCATTCATTCCTCGAAGATTATTATTATTTGACTTGATTCCCAACTTTATAACCTATTAGTATAAGTACAACATTGTGGCCCTTGTTTAAGAACTGTAGTTATTAGCAACAGGCTCTTATAGGTTACTTGTTGGCAGTTTATGTTCTACAATAGTTGTGCCAAATTAATGAAGAGAATGCAGTATAGTTGATGAACACTAGAGTAGTTTTTCGTGTAAGTTTGTAGATATTCCTGGCAATCTGTGCATTATTACTGTTGAAAGATAGAAGAACATATCATAATTACTGGAATATGAAAACTTGTGGAATGAGTTGGATTACTTTTTTTTCTGTGGGTGTAGATACTATTAAGCTGTATCGGAAAGGAGAACTTGAATCTTTGCTATCAGAAGCTAATTCTGGAAAAACAGAAAGCTAGGACATCTTGAGCTATCCATGCCAAAGAGATCCTATCTCATGCCGTCCTTGTACGCATTATTCTTCCAGATTTCTTTGACATATTCACATATCATTATGTTGTTCCTTTACAAGTTTATCTTGCTTCTGATTGTAAACTCAATGTTGAAGCAGGTAGCTATGTTGATATAACTTCATTCATGAGTTTATAACTGAATTTTCTTCCTTCCTCAAAGATTAGTTTTGTACTTTGCAATTTTGACCCGAACTTACGCTTCTCTTATTTCTGAGAAACCATATCAATTGAAAACAAGAATTTGGTGATTGTGTGTCAAATATACTTATTTGGAACTTCAAATATTCAGCATGATTAATATTGCCGGCTTTCATTTTCAGGTGGGTAGTCAACCAACCCACCCATCCCCCACCTTACCTCAAACCCAGTTTCCATGAGACAGTCTTGTAAAGATGCATCGTTGGTACTGAAGTTGATTAATTGAATTTTGTTCACAGTAAAATTACTTATTAAACATTCGGCCAGAGCAGAAATGTGTATAAATGTGTCATGCATGTTGAAGTTTATTGATTGAATTTGAATATCGGACCAGACCCAAGATGCACATACATTCTGTCATTGGCCTTTTCCATAAGTGCGATCAATTCTATAATTACAGTTTAAATAAAAGAGAAGATTGCAAAAGCTGCTAAACTTATTAATAAGACCCAATCCGAAGCTGCATGGTTGCACTTTTGTGATGCATAAGATATTCCTCAGGATATCCTGAAGACTCCAGCCTTCTTTAGCCGAATACTTGATCTTAGGATTCGGAGGACTGACTTCTTTGTTTGCTGCTGGTGTAATCTCTGTGCCACTGATGCTATTTTTCCTATGTTCCTTGCCGCAATCACGATGAGGATATGGAAACTGAAGCATATCCAGAGAGGTGTGGAGGGCTTTTTCTTTCATTCCAAATGAAAATTAGTTTTAGTTGTGTCCCGCATGGATTCAAGCTGAACTTGTCTTGGTTCTCCTGAAAAGATCAGGTGTAGATTACCACGTACCAGTACAGAGGTTGAACGTTCTTCTGCCTTTAAAGCTCACTCTGAAAACAGTGCTTTAAATGTGAATTACAGACCCCATCCCTCTCAAGAAGAGTACCGATAAATGAAAGATTATTTCAGCAAAGGGATTTGAAGGAGTCAAAGAACTTCTATCCTCAAGTTATAGTGTTCGTAAAGCAAAAGTAAAAGAGTATAAATACTTATTTTTGGGTATGGACTGTAAACAAGGATTTCTTTATCTTGAGCCGGTTGTCTATGGGAAACAACCTCTCTACCTCTTCGGAAGTAGCGGTATGGGCTGCGTACATTTTACCCTTCCCAGACCCTACCTTGTGGGAATACACTGGGTTTGTGTTTGTTGTTGTTGACTGTAAACAAGGAAGTTCACGAGCCCCATCTATGATACAAAACAGCCCAAGAACACAAGAAAACAAACACCAAAACAGTCCACTAGTTCAAGGAACTATGGACCTTTTTGGTGACCTCTCTCGGATTTAAGAACACAATAAGAAGACCATGTAATGAGGTGTTTAACACCTATTTTCAAGCAGCAAACCAAACTATATTATGACAATAAAACTGAAGAACAACAATGTTACAACAACAATAACCAAACGGCTTGAACAACAACAACACAAACTACAAGATTAGGACAAGACACAAAGATAGATAGTTAGACAAGTGTTGATGTAGTCTTAACAACCCAAGAGCATATTCCACTCCTGGACCTTTAATACTTTATACAACAAACACCTAACTTTTACAATGACACAAGAGGGGCATCCACCTATCAAAGCACCAAAGTCTCAGGCTTTGCAACACACAAGAGAATCCACTCTTATGCTATGCCCTAATTTCAGTTTTGAGAGCTCTCTCTCACAAGAGTAGTGTTCTTCAATATCAAGCATACTCTAACACAATAAACCCTACCATATTATATTTATATTACAATGCAAAATAATAGATAAATGACAAAAGGGCCCTTCCATTAAAAAGGCCTCAAGGCCGCCCCATGGAGTGCATTCAAAAACTGATTTAGGCCTCATCCACACTTGGGCTTGTGCATTCTTTAGTTGGTCTTCAAGTTGCTCAAAAAATATCTAAGGTCATGATCATTCCCGTATCATTCTCTCCATCTTGAGAAGAATTTGTCTACAAATCACGACCTCACCTCTTTAGAAAGGTATTTCATACGGCCCCTCACACGGCCACGCATCTTCTACTTCCTCCTCAACTTGAATCCCAACCTCTTCGTGCTCTCCATCTTGAGGCTTGCCATAAACCTTAGCCGATTCAATCACCACTTCCTCTCCTAGGTAGTATAACTTCCCCTCTCTTAGGATCACATTCCTCCGATTTGGACACTCACTAGCCTTGTGCCCCCATCCTTGACACTTGAAGCATTGAAACCCCTTGGGATTGGAAGTAGAATTCAATTTACCTTCATACCTTGGAGGATGTTTTTGGACAGCCTTGGGGATTTCGGGTTGGGCAACCACGAAAGAGTTCTCTTTGAGCTCCCTCTCCATCTCTAAAGCCGCTTGGAAGATGCCGTCTATGGTGTTGAATTTGTGAAGCGTCATGCGAGTGGAGATGTCCTTGTTTAACCCAACCTTGAACCGGATGATGTCGTTACTCACTTGCTCTCCTCTATGATCAAGTTTCAAGATGAGTTGTTGAAATTCGTCATAGTAGGTTGCCACATTTTTGTTTCCTTGCTTCAAGTTGTACAATTTTGCAAGGAGTTCATGTTGATAGCTTTTGGGAAGGTACCTTTGCCTCATAATATACCTTAACCAACACCAAAGAGGGGGCTGCCCCTCAATCAATATATTGCCAACACGTTTGACATACTCACACCACGTGGTAGCATATCCCTCAAAATGAGCAATGGCGTAGCAGCTCTTCTTCTTCTCTGTGAGATCATTCACTTGAAAGACTCTCTCGTATGCGGATTCCCATGCAAGAAACTCTTCGGGATCACTTTCTCCCTTAAAGATCGGAAGCCCCATTTTTATGGTGTTGAGGCCAACATCCCTTTCCCGAACACCTTGGCTGCCCCTACCTTCAAGACCTCGATTATCCTTAGGTTCTACCCTTCTACCTCTCATCCCATCTTCCACTATATAAGGATCACCATACATTCCATACCCTCCCTTTCGGTTCTCTCTTACAAATCCCTCTTTTGCATTGGTAGGTTTTGGATATTTGGAATTTGGTATGGGGGATTAGCATTTAGTGGTGGAGGTCTTTGGATTGGCTGATTTTGGTTTGGAGGAGTCGGATTTAAGGGTGGAATTTGGGTTCCAAATCCGTCATGTGGGGCTTGGTGATGTGTAGAATGGCTAGGTACTTCAAGGCCTCGGCCTTGTGAATAATAGTGTGCTTGAGGTATGGCATTTAGTAGGTACATTCTTTGGTGTGTGGCTTCGGGGGTAATGGTTGGATATGTGTTTTGGGGAGTTGAGGGACGAGAACTCCGTTGACTTTCTACCCTTTCCATTCGGCCACTAATAGAGGCCACTTCCACTCCCAACGTCTCAACCGTAGCATTCACTCTAGCCACGTCCCGAGACAAGGACTCAAGACTAGCTACAAGGGCATTCATAATATTATGATCCACGGTTTGTGCATTCGAAGTTTCAGGTTCCATGTGTGGTGGTTCCATTTGCAAATGTACCTTACAAGTGTGCAAGTTTGATGGAGTCTCGTACTTGAGAGGTGAACCAAGACTCTACGACGACTCAAGGAAACAATAACAAAAGAACACACGAAGGATAGTAAACACGAAGAATGGTTACAAAACTAACTTACAAACTAGTAGGATATTACTAGGTTGTCGATTAGTGTCGAGTCAACAAACGAAACTATACAATAATAGGAAACTAAGAAAAATCTAAAATTTGAGCTTATTAATGACGTGAACAGTAGCAAATGGGTGATGTGGCAGCATGTAATTGGTCTTGGTCCCACACAATTTAATCACAAATTCTGAAATTTAAATCTCCACACAATTTGGAAAGGATGACAATTTGTTTTGGAGGGAAAACATAAGTCTTGAATCTCTACAAGTCCACTCTCAAAAGGATGACTTTTGTCTTGTACTAGTCCCACAAAATAAGGTTCTTGAAATAAGGAATAATAGCTTGTCCCACAAAACAAGGTTCTTCAAACAAGGAAAATAGCTTGTCCCACAAAACAAAGTTCTTGAAACAAGGAAAGTTAGCTTAAAAGTAGAAGTCAAGTCTAGGGAGTGTTGGGTTAAAGTCTTCTCAAAACAAGCTTTACAACTTTCACCTTCACTTTTTGAATCTATATTGCACCCTTTTTTTTTGGTCTTAAGTTGTAATAAAAGATGAAGAACTAGATGAACACCACAACAACCTTCAAGAACACAACACAACACCAATCGGCCTCCAATCTTCAACAACAAGGCCCAACACACAGCCAACTCAAGTTCACAACAACAATGTCAATATTATATGCTCAACCTTTAGATATAGACACTTGTAGTGTTGGTGAGAAAGAAACCAACACTTGAAACACTCTAGACAAGCAAAATACTACAAGATCTAGTCAAGAAAACAAGAAAATCTCGACCCATACAACAACACAATACAATTTTCGGCCAAGAACACAGAGATGGATAGATTTGACTGTTTCTGGAATTTTTCAGTTTTCAGTTTTTTTTTTTTGTTTGTAGTTTTCAAGTCTCAAGCCCAAGATTGATCTTGTTAGAACAAAATCAAACCTGACTTTGATATCAAATGATACAAAACAGCCCAAGAAAACAAACACCAAAACAGTCCTCCAGTTCAAGGAACTATGGACCTTTTTGGTGACCTCTCTCGGATTCAAGAACACAATAAGAAGACCATGTAATGAGGTGTTTAACACCTATTTTCAAGCAGCAAACCAAACTATATTATGACAATAACACTGAAGAACAACAATGTTACAACAACAATAACCAAATGGCTTGAACAACAACAACACAAACTACAAGATTAGGACAAGAAGCAAAGATAGATAGTTAGACAAGTGTTGATGTAGTCTTAACAACCCAAGAGCATATTCCACTCTTGGACCTTTAACACTTCATACAACAAACACCTAACTCTTACAATGACACAAGAGGGGCATCCACCTATCAAAGTAGCAAAGTCTCAAGCTTTGCAACACACAAGAGAATCCACTCTTATACTATGCCCTAATTTCAGTTTTGAGCTCTCTCTCTCACAAGAGTAGTATTCTTCAATATCATGCATAAACTAAGACAATAAACCCTACCATGTTATATTTATATTACAATGCAAAATAATAGATAAATGACAAAAGGGCCCTTCCATCAAAAAGGCCTCAAGGCCGCCCCATGGAGTGTATTCAAAAACTGATTTGGGCCTCATCCACACTTGGGCTTGTGCATTCTTTAGTTGGTCTTCAAGTTGCTCAAAAAATATCTAAGGTCATGATCATTCCCGCATCAATCTATGAGCATGGTCATTCCTCTACCTCAGGGTGTATTGCTTTGTCGATAAATGTATCCGTTGTGAATGTCATTCCTTGTCGTGTTCACTTAACTGTGTCTCTATACCTGTCTCGTCCCTGCTTTATCATTGTGTCCATTAATCTCCCTCCTTTCTCGCGCAACAGCCCTATATCCGTTGTAAGTTGGTAAGGTGTGTCTGTTTTTAATTACTCAGCCTTGGCTATCTTCTTCGGTCTTGAGATGGTGGTTACCTCTATCTGGAGGTTAAGCGCCTTGCATGCATTCATTTTTCTCTTTTGATCAAAGTTTTGACTATAAGTATGCTGATAGAAGAGCCGTGGAATTAACAATTGATGCTCGTATCACAGTAGGTTGTCTACACCTTATACACCTTTGGGGTGTAGGTGTGTCGCCTTTCCTTGGACCCTGCCTAAACGCAGAATGCTTTATGCATCGAGTTCTCCTTTTCCATATGTTGATGGAAGACTGATTACACTGTTTGCCATTTGAATATTGAACTCGAATTCTTGAAGTTGATAAATTTTTTGTTTCGATCATCTATAGCTCTTTTTATTATGAACATTCAAATTTTGAATTCGTCTCTGCATTTTTGCTTGGAAAGATTAGAATTCGAGCAATGTTAACCATAAAAATACAAAATGGAGGGTGACACAAACTATAATAAGACATTCATTCACATTCAAACCCAGTATATAATATATAACTAGAGAATAAACATGAAAACCAAAGGGCCTTGCAATTCTACTAATTCCAATTGACTGACTGCACAGAGTTTCATTTCACTTCTTCAATTTCATCCAATGCATAGTTGTTGGTTGAAACATTTGCATAATTCACTTTGTTAAATCTTACAACAACTGGGTAACGAGTTTTTGGATCCTGAAACATTAACAACACAATCGAAATCATTAAAAGCTACACACCATTAATAAAATTTGTAATTAGACATAGATTATGTATAATTATTTTTGACCTGATCAACAGCTACAACTGAACCAGTGCCCTTGTACCAGTAAGATTCCTTCCTAAGAATTTTCACCTGTCAAATATTATATCAGTAACATATTAGAGACTTTTCGTTGAAAACATTTTTCTTCCTAGCAAACTCGATTCACATGAGTCAATCAATGCAAAATATCATGATATTCGCTACTATTTTGTTTCTCAGATTCCTAGTGTGCTGATTCGAGAACAAGCTCTCACTTTCGTTCACTTCTAGAGCACTCTAATATTATATCAGTAACATATTACAGATTTTTCATGGAAAATATTTCCCTTTGGAGCAAACACGCCCTCCAACTCGATTGAAATGAGTCAATCAATGCACAATATCAAGATATTCACTACTCCCTCCGTTTCAGAATAAATGAATTGTTGGGGTATTTATTAGTGTTTCATGTTAGGGTTTTTGCTCTGATTTTCTTACCAAAATTAAGTTTTAATTTTTCTTATAAGAAAAATAAAAGTAACCATAAATATTTTTATTTTTTCTTAAAAAAAATATATATTCTTTTCTATATTTGTCTAACCTCTTTCTTGGAGGAAAAGTTTTAGACGTCTATAAACAAAAAACACCCTTCTCATACCATAACAAAAAATAGCAGTTTTAATTTTTCTTGTAAGAAAAATAAAAGTAACCATAAATACTTTTACTATATAATTCTTTTCCATACCTCTTTTTGGGTAAAAGTTTTGAACGTCTATAAATAGAAGACCCCTTCTCATACCATAACAAACAATAGCATCCACAATGTAGTCTTTAAAGAGTCTTTGTTTAGGAGGAGGTTTTCCCAATAAGTTTTAAGATTTTCAATTTTATTTTTAATATGTAGGCCGTTTGGCCAAACCATATCCAATAATTTATTTTTAGTTTAATTTTTCATGTGTCGTCTGATTTATCGTCTTATGATTTGCAAACTAAAAGTTTTCGCATGACGCCCTCTCGATTTCGAATCCAACATTTCAAAATAAGTGAATCATTGAATATCTTTCCAAATTTATCCTTATGATTTAACAACGAATTAACTTTTGAAAATGTAATATAAAGTTAATTTTTTCTTTTTTTGGGTAAAAATAGAAAGTTGTGTTAAATTTATGTCTTTAATGTTTATTTCTTAAAATGTGTGCCAAAATCCAACAATTTATTTATTATGAACAGAGGAAGTACTATTTTATTTCTTGGATTCTTAGTGCGCTGATTTGAGAACAAGACGCTTTTGAAATTCTCCAATTCAGTGGAGTGGGGCTTACCTTTCTCAACATCTATAGAATAATTTCCATCTTGAAAGTTATATGTTTACTTTATAAGATATTTGCAATCTCTTTTTATATCATGTCGGTCCATTCATATTCATTTCGACCTAATATTATTATTTTAAATAAAGCACTTATATAAAATAAACAGACTAACATGACAAGCAATTTATCTCTATCAAATTATAACCCAATACAAAATTCAATAGGATCTCTTTAATCTTAATTACTATATGATGTTGTGTACTATTATATACGTAATTAGAGGCAAGATGATATATTGCGCAACAATATCACACACGTAGTTAGAGTCACTAAATCATTTTTTATAAAGAAAAAACCAAAAAAAACTCAAGTGTCTAAATAAATGGAGTTACCTTGGCTCCTCTCTTGGGACCAATTGGAGGTGGCTTAGCAGCTTTGGTTTCAACAGCTGGTTCAGCAGTAGCCGCGGCCGCTGCTGGTGCTGGGGCAGCCTCTTCCTCGGCCGCCCTTACGACAAGTCTCGGGGTGGTCTTGTTGCAGGAGAAATACAACATATTGGTACGAGAATTGGTTGTGTTATTAGAGACAACATTAGGAGTTGCAACCAAAAAACTTGATGCAGCAGAAGCCATGTTACAACTTGCCATATGGTTTAATATTTTCCCCTTACTTTGTTTTTATGAGAATTATGAGGGTGTTTGATGAAGAAAAAGGCAAGAAAAACAAGAGTGGATTTAGAGTTGATGGGGATATCTTTTTCATGGACAACAAGTGAACTTAGCTATTGCTCCAACCACTAGGAAGATGCCATGTACTTACCATTATCCTCTTCTTTTGGATAACGTTTCATTTGTCTTTTGTTTTTATTTATTTATTTACTCTTTATAAATATTTGAAATGGTGATCATTGTACTTAAATACAGCTTCTAAAGTGGAAAGTAAGTTAAATGATGTTGTAAGGGGTGGTTTGGTGTGAGCTACTAAGGTAAATTATCTCGAGATAAAAAAGTAGTCCCGGAATAAACTTTTTTATATATTGTTTGGTTGGCAATACTCGGGATAACTTATCCCGGGACTAATAATAATCAGAAGCAGGGTCACAGTGAATTTCGTTACTTTGCTTCTCTTGTTTTGAATGGAAAAATGGGATAAGTTATACCACATATTTGGTGGTATAAGTTATTCCAAGTTAATTTATCCTTGGATAAAATTGTAAATATATATATATATATATATATATATATATATGTATAAAACCTAGTTTAGGTGTACGCGCCTCGCGCGTGTACCTCACTATAATGAATTTAAACGCTACACTAAATACGATATTTATTCAAATAGTAAGAGAATTTATTTAATTGGATATATAGTAGTTGTAAATATCAAAGATACAAATGAGGTATGTGTAAAATATATTGACAACCCCTGAAATTACGGTTGGTGTTTTAGAAAGAAAAAATAATCATAATATTTTATATGACTCAAAATTTTGATCATTAATTGTCTAGATCATCATAATCATCATTCATCTTCAAGATACCTACAAAATTGAAAAAAAAAAAAAAAAACTACGAAATCAATGCATCTAAGTAAATTAAATATTACAAAAATATATTTCTTTGACGTATCTTGGCGACCAAAAAGAAGAAGAAAATTCAAATCAAATAATAAAGAATCATTTAAGAACAAAAATAAATATATCTTGTTCCATATGTTCATATTAGATATTATTGTATTTTTCTAAAAGAATTCTCAATTTATAGAAGTTCAAAACTTTTTTCTTCAATAAAGAAATTATATAAATATGATTGATTTTTACTTTTTTCATTAATTATTTATCAATAATAGAATATTTTAAATCCCAAATAAACTAAACTAACACAAATAAGAATAATTTTTTTTTAACCCTTTTTAGTTTTTGATAGACTTTTACTTTTCTTTTATTTAATACAAAATAGAGTTCATGTAAAAAAAAAATACGCATAGTCCTAAAAAAGAACGGGGGGGGGGGGGGGGGGGAGAATTCGATTTTAGTTGGGTTTGAAGTCCTAAAATTAATTAAATATTATTAGGTAAATAGTAAAAAGACGCTTTTATCTAAAGGACAATCTTTTAATGAAGGGCAAAAAGTTCAAATCATTTTTCTAAGGGTCTTCACACTTTTAATATATTATAGATATAGATATAGATTATATATATATATATATATATATATATATATATATATATATGTATGTATGTATATATATAGTGCAGTAAAATTTATGCCGCTTCTGCTTGCTGCTGCTAGACTCTTGATATCTACTAAATTGATATACTGAATCATGGAATCAACAAACCAGTTGAGATAGGCGATGAGAATCAATTGCCATAGTTACGGATGGGAAAAAGAGAAAAAAATATATATATAAATACAAACAATATATTGATGGGAAAAGAGACATGAATTTCTAGTTATGTAAAAGAGACATGAATTTCTAATTTGATGGAAAAAAAAACCCATATAAATACAAACAAAAATCATATAAATACAAACATAAAAATAATTAACTAAAGTGAGGGTTATTTTTGTAAACAAACAATATATTTTTACAAACAATGCACTGTATATTATTTTTAGTACCACAACCAAACAACCACTAAAAAATAATACCAGCATAACTTATCCCAGCATAACTAATCTCGGTATAACTTGTTTTCAAACCAAACGACCCCTAAGTTGTTTATCAAATTAAATTTGAAAATTTTATGATCAACATTGTTTTTCACATAAACTAAAAGCTTATTTTGAAAGAAAGTGAACAATTTTTATGAGCAAATGAAACCTTTATAATTCAATGTTAATTATGTGTGCCGATTACTCCGTTAATTTTGAAATGAAAAATTTCATAAAACCACAACTTTAAGTTACCTGGGGGGTTGGGCCACAGGTGACAAAAGAGTTTTAAAATGAGGTGTAGGTGACACAAGTCTTAATTATTAGGTGGAGGTGACAATTACTTTATTATGAATTAAGAAAGTTGGGGAAGTTTGAAAATAACCTACAAGTTTTTAAATTTACACTTTGATCCAAATGTTAGCCTATATAACGAAAAACGGAGGGGGAAAAAGGTGTTTTTCTCTCTCTTCTCGCCCTTTGTTGATCTCTCTCTCTTAGCGATTTTTGTTGTTCATTGTTGTTGTTGCTTCATTCATCATCTTCTGCTTCATTATCACCATCTTCTACTTCATTATCATCTTCACCTTGTTCTTGTTGACCATTTGTTGTTGTTGTTGTTACCGCTACTGTTGTTATTTGACCAATTTCTTAGGTCAAATTTTGTTTCTAACATCACTTTCCACTCTGGCATTACTTCATAGGAGACATTGGTAAGTCAAATTATGATTTTTAGTTGAATTTGTCATCTGGATAACTGCTATTGTGTTGTTGTTTTCCAACAATGGATAGAACCCAATCATGAATCCAACATAAAATCCATCTGTTTAAACAGATAAATCATCTGTTGCGACAGATAAGACATCTGTTTCAAAGAAAGACTAATATGTTGGATTCATGTTTAAACAAATGGCTCATCTGTTGCAATATTTGACATATATGTTACAACAGATTAGTTACCTGTTGCAACAGAACCTGAACACGATTCCAACATAAGTTACAGCAGATTAATAACCTATTGCATCAGGTAAGTCATCTGTCGCAACAGGTTAATTATCGGTTGCAACTGTCACTCATCTATTGGAATCAGCTTCAAAGGTGATTTAGTTATAACACAATTCCAACAGGCGATTCATCTGTTGCAACAGATATTCAGACCCGTAACATGAATCCCAACAGGTAAGAATCTGTTGCGACTCATCACTTACCTGTTGCAACAGATAACACATCTGTTGGGATTCATTCACAGCACTATGAAATCACTATCAATTTTTTTTAACAAGTGACTTTATTTAGGTACCACTAATGGAGGGATTAATAACAATAGGGATGGAATGCCATGGTCATTAGGTCGAGAAGAGCAATTGATATGTATGACGTTGGAAGGAGGGTGAAATGTTAGAGACGATAGCTATGATAGTCCAAAGTAATGTTTCGTATGATGATTTTGTGAACTTAATCATCAGTTTTTGTGGACTGAATTGTCAACCAGAAAAATTCGCCATCAGCTACATGCATAACTCCTTTGAAAATCAGAGGATACTGTCTTTCAAGATAATCGATCAGGTTTGATTGTGTTCTTATCTAAGTGATTCAACCAGGCCGGTGTTAAGAGTGTACATGGTTGAAAAGACGAGAGAGAATGAGAACCAGAACGTAGAAGACGAAGAAGAAAAAGAAGACTTCTTTGATGATAGGTTGGATGATCTAGACATGAATATTCCAGATGATGATCAAACACTTACGTCCGTTGATGCGACCAATACGATGTGCAGTTCTTCTCAATCGACACAATCTGGAAATCTTCAAGACGACGGGACCGACTTTTTTATTGGAATGTCATTCAAGGACAAGAATGAACTATCTAACACTTTGTTTATTTCTTGCGTGAAAAAAGATTTCAGAATAAAGAAGGTGATTAATTTGAGCAGTGTCTTTTGCTTCAAATGTGCTAATTCGAACTGCAAGTGGTGGTTGAGAGCGGTGAAGTATGCAAGTTCTGACAGATTCGGCATTCATAAACATGAAAAGCATCACACATGTGGTTCGGAGCACATCTCGGGCCAAAATCCTCACGCCACGACAAAGGTCCTCGGTGAATATTTCAGGAGTAGTTTCTTCGATGACAAAGGCCCTTCAATAAGGCTTATGGCCAATCAACTCCTTACGGATTTGGATGTCCTGGTCAGTTATTGGAAGGTATATACGACCATGGGGATTGCCAAGGACCTGGTTCGGGGGACACTCGAGCATGGGTATGAAGTCTTTGATGCTTACCGTTACATGATTGAGTCCACAAATCCCGGAAGTAAGACGACATTGCATCTGGATGAAAACGAAAGGTTCAAGTACTTTTTTGTATCCTATGGTGCTTGGATTCAAGGTTTTCGACATTTGAGAAAAGGCATAGCCGTCGACGGTACCTTCTTGAGGAGCAGGTATAATGGAGTTCTGCTAGCAGCGGTGGCGTAGGATGCGGAGAATCACATCTTTCCTATCGCTTTTTATGTAGCGGACAAGGAATGTGATGCCTCTTATGGATTTTTTTGAACAACTGCGACACTGCGTCGAAGATACCGAAGAGTTGTGTTTTGTATCGGATAGGCATCCAAGTATTCCAAAGATGGGTTCACTTTTCTTCACTTCAGCTTACTTTGGTTGTTGCATCAGGCATCTTGGAGAGAACATTCGAAACAACTATCACAACGAAAGGGTCGTCACCCTTTTTTATAGAACAGCTAAAGCATATAGTAGAGAAGAGTTTTTAGACCATTTCAATCAAATAGCGGATGTGAATCCCAAGGTAGCAGTATTTCTTGCACGTGTCGGTTTTGAAAGATGGAACCGGGCATTCTGTCCAGCAAATAGATACATTCTTATGAATTTAATGTCTTGTTTGATTTACAAGTTTAGTTTGATGTCGTACTAAGTGATTCTTTTCTATAGGTATAATATTATGACATCAAACATAGCTGAATCGGTGAATTCATTGTTTGGCGATTAAAAAGAATTTTCCATCAAGGCTATGTTTGAAAAAATAAGCAAGAAATATAGCAATTTTTTTAACGAAAGGCGTGTTCAGTTCAAGAACCCGATTTGTTTTCGAAATCGAAAAGAAAATATCAACGAACATCAGTTTGGGAATAGGTTATTCTCTCATAAAATAGTAGATTACAAATTCCGTATCACTGGTCATGGTGATGCTGCCACGGTCGATCTTCAAACAAGATCTTGTACGTGTAGAGTTTTTGACTTGGACAAAATACCTTGTCCACATGCTATGGAATCCTTTCGAGCTCAATACGGCCATAAATATGGACCTGAAGTTTATGAGCACTTCTCTCAATATTATTCGGTGAAAAAATATGAAATGGCATATAGTGGGCATATTACTCTGGTGCCTCCCGAAGAATCTTGGGTTGTTCCAGTAGAGCTTATGGGGAGATTAATACCTCCTCCATATATTGATCCGGGCACTATCAAACAGGGAAGAAAGCCATATAAAAGGAGGCGTGGAGTTAGAGAATTATTTTCATCAAGAAGAAACAAGTGCTCCATATCTAAGTACGCTGGCCACAAAAGAACTACATGCCCGAATCATAATCCACCATGATCGTTGTAATTGTAGAAACTTGTGTTTTGTTTGTTTGTTTGTTTATTTGTTATGGACTTTTATATATTTAACTCATTGTTGTGAACCTAATGTTATCATTTATTATATATAAAATGTCTTTTTTTTAAATAACTTGTGCATCAATAAAATGAGGCAAAACATGAACTTAAATAATACAGCACACCACAATTATTCTCAACAGTTGCACAAACAACTGGAATGCTTTCCTCCAGCAGATGAAAATCTGTCGAAACAGATGGATAATCTGTTGAAACCCAACAGATGACCAATCGGTTTCAACTGTTGAAAGAACTCAAAATCCAAAATTGCTAGTGCTACTGGATTCAACATTGCCTCCAACCGTCGACACATTAACATGTATTAGATTAGAAGAAAACAGAATGAAAATTGAATAAGAATTAAAACACCAAAGTCTGACTAAAAGTAAATTTTTCATTAAATGAAAAATAAAATACATTAGGTATAGATCCAATATAGAAAAATTAAAATACATACGCTAAAAGAGAAAACACATTCTAATTATTATTATTATCATCATCATTAATGACAGCCGACCAATCAACTCGCAGCAGCAGGGCTCTCATCGTCCTCTACATCTATCTGAATATTGTCGCTCTCACAGCGACCAACTCGTCTGCAGGTCATTAACCTGCCTTTGAAGTTCCCACACTGTGTATCGTAGAATAGCAATGTCCGAAAAAGGATCAGTCATATCTAGAACACGCATGAATTGACAAATGTAAAGAAAAATGTTCACAATGTAATACAACATATACGACCAACTGGTAAATTTACGCCAGAAAAAAACTTACCTCAATAAGAAAGGAATATGCTCTTTGAAGAGAAGTGGTTGAAGATGTCACACGAAAGGAGAAAATGCAAGAAATAAATAGAGTTGAATGAAGATTGAGGGACCTATAATATAATCTGGACGTGTCAGGCCAAAAGGCAGGACTGTTCAGCTCCATTATATTAATTACATTCAAACTGGTGGCATTTTATTTTCTGTAAAAAGTCGCGGCTTTTTCTTTTACACTAATTACTTCTTATCTTTTCATAGCAGTTTGAGATTCGATAAAAGTCGTTATTATTGAGTTGTTGCAACAGATCGTCCATTATTTTAATAGATTTAGCATCTGTTACAATAGATGGATGAATTGAATGTGCAACAGACGGCTGTCAAAACAGATTTACCATCTGTTGCAATAGATGGTTTGTATATGCAACAAATAAGACATATGATGCAACTTATGTATTATCTGTTGCAACAGATGGACAGTATGTATAAGTTGGAGGAGATGTTTTGATATCTTTTGACAGCTGATTTATTAGTTTCAGTTTCAACGGATGGAGTATTCGATTCATTAGCTGTTTTGAATGTGTGAGATAAAAAGTCTTCACCTCTTTTTAATAGTCCCTCAGTTACGTATTAGTTGGGGCCCCATGGTCTTGGCACACCAATTAATAAAAATATAAATTAGGTGATTGTTTTACCAAATTGACCTTATTAATTATGATTAGAAAGTATCAATGTGAATAATATACTTTATGTAGTCATTTAATAATAGGGGTAATCTTGAAAGAATATAATAAAATTTTCTTGATTTTATAAATAGGAAAACTAAATTGAAACAAACATATTTAGAAAGAAGTAATCACATGCGTGCAGATTAATTAACAAAAAAAGTCAGGTCTATCGCAACAGATTTACCATCTGTTGCAACATATAGACTATCTGTTGCGACAGATGGACCATATGTTTGGAGGAGATGTTTTGATTTCTTCCAACAACTGATTCGTCAGTTGCAACAGATGGAGATTTCGATTCATCGGGTATTTTGAATGTTTTAATATAAAAAGTCACAACTCTTCACACCTCCATTTTAATAGTCATCACATTCGTGCAGATGAATAAACAACACTGACATGTCCTGATGGGGTAGGAAGAATAAGATGCGTGCAATGGATCCCATTTTCATGCATGAGAGTTATGTATATTATTGATCAGGCTGCCGTGAAGACACATAAAGTGCAATGATTTTGTGAATATAGTTTTTTACCGATGATTAGACACTGATCCTTCAAACAAGATCCTGAATTGTACAGTTTAGTTTGATAGGTGCGAACTGATAAGGCCGAAGGGTTCCAAGACGGTGGTTTCGATACCACGTTACAATTTAATGACACAATTCATGCACATGTTTTTGTGTTTGGGGAAGGGTTCAAATTTTTGGCGGCAGTGTAAATATCTAATAGTGATTGGACCAGTTTTAATGACATAATGGACTTCTTGAAAGGCCTCCGAAGCCTTGCAATGCAGCAAACAACGATAGAACCAATAGAAATTTCCTTGGTCCAAATTTATATGGATGGATTGGTAGAGGAGACTATTATACAACAGAAGGTGTTTGGGAGAAAACCTGTGTGGGAAGAGGGAGGTTGAGAAGACCATATATCATCTTAGTACTTGTTTAAGAGGATACACAGGGTCAATTCCTCTTGACCATTCTTCTTTTTTCTTCAACGACTGATGGATTTTCATTTTTGGATACACTTTCACATTCGCATCTCATCCAGTTTTTTCATTTTTATGTCAATTTCATAAGCTAATTTCGCTACACTTTCCTTTCGACGTTGTGTATCCTCTTAAACAAGTACTAAGATGATATATGGCCTTCTCAACCTCCCTCTTCCCGTACAGGTTTTCTCCAAACACTTTCTATTATATAATAGTCTCCTCCAATAACCCATCCATATAAATTTGGACCAGGAGAATTTCTATTGGTTCTATCGTTGTTTGCTGCATTGCGAGGCTTTGGAGGCTTTTCAAGAAGTCCATTGTGTCATTAAAATCGGTCCAATCAGTATTGGATATTTACACTGCCGCCAAAAACTTGAACCCTTCCCCAAACTTGACACAAAAACATGAGCATAAACTATCATTAAATTGTAACAGGATATCGACACCACCGTCTTGGTCCCTCAGCCTTACCAGTTCGAACCTAACAATCTTAAAGGTAAAGAACAAACATTCACAAAATCATTGTACTGGATGTGTGTTTTCATGAAAGGTTGATCAGTAATACATACCTCCCACATATGAAGTGGTTCCATCTGCAAGCAGCTTATTCCTCCTAACCCATCTTTACTTTAGCCTTTAATGCTGGCCGGGCAAAAGTGGATCCAATTTCACTTCCTTTTGTCTGCAAATAAGAGAAATACATTTGATGTCAAATAAGAGAAGAACAAAAAGAATATTACAAAAGGGTAACACAAAATTGAGTGAATCAACAGATGACCAATATGATGCAACAGATTACCCATCTGTTCAACCGATGAAGCATTATTTGCAAAGGATGGATGACATGCTGCAACAGATGGGCCATCTGTTGGAATAAATCAAACCAACCTTGCTACTGGTTTGATTTCTTCAAAAAGTTGCTCCGTCTATTCCAACAGTTGATTCATCAGTTGCAACAATTGAGGAAACGGTTGCAACACCACCACCAACAGCATCAACAACAAAGAAACAAACAAAACAACACCATATGTTCCAACACCTTCCACAACACAAACATCACATGTTCCAACACAACCACCACCCCCAACACCACCACCACCAAAGTACCAAACAAAAGACATAAAAAAAACTATACTGATAACAAGGATTTTTAAGTTCTCCCAACAGATAACTTTTTTTTGCATATTTTAATAAAAACAACGGTTCGTTCACTCAAGACTTAAAAGTCATCTTTCCTTTAATTTTCTCAATAAATAGCAAACTGGTAATGGGTAAATCATTGATAGCAACAGATTTAAATAACTAATTTAAATGACATACAAAGAAGAAGACGAGATGAAAAGAGCAACTTTGAACCATACCTGCAATGTCAAAGTTATACCGAGTAATATTTTTTACTGCCTTAGTATTCTAACTATTTTATCTCGGACAGAAAATATCTAAATTGCTTTATATAAAAAAAAGGATAAAAAAATATTTAAGTGGAAAAGATGACTTAATCTGTTTGATAGTTTACAACAGATTCGTGATCTGTCACAACAAATGACGTAATCTGTTTGATAGTTTACAACAGATGCGTAATATGTTGCAACATATTACCTAATCTGTTTGATTTGATCCAACAGAAAAGACATATATTGCAACAGGTTGAACATTTGTTTATATATAATTTCAATTGAGTTCATATGTTAGACTAAAACCTTAATTGAATGTGAGTTCTCATAGGGTCAGATACAACTTTAATTGAGTCTTTTGGCAATTTCATGATGAGACGGTACTGCGTTCCTCCGACCAGAGTCGTCGATCGATCACTCTGAGCCGAGCCGATTCTTACTACCTCATATGTTAGATAATACCTTCATTGATTAATCTAGGACTAGGGTACTAATACCTTGATTGAATAATCTGGGACTAGGGGTGAGTTCTCATAAGGTCAACTACAACTTCAATTGAGTCTTTTGGAAATTGCATGATGAGACGGTACTGCGTTCCTCCCGACTAGAGTCGTCGATCGATAACTCTGAGTCGAATCGATTCTTATTACCTCATATGTTAGACTAATACCTTAATTGATTAATCTAGGACTAGGGTACCAATATCCTAATTGAATATAGCGTCAACTACAACTTCAATTGAGTCTTTTGTCAATTGCATGATGAGACGGTACTGCGTTCCTCCTGACCAAAGTCGGCGATCAATCACTCTGAGCCGAACCGATTCTTACTACCTCATATGTTAGACTAATACCTTAATTAATTGATCTAGGACTAGGGGTGAGTTCTCATAATGTCAACTACAATAGATGACAACGCCTATTTGATAATTTACAACAGAAGGGTAATCTATTGCAATATATGATTTAATCCATTTGATAATTTACAACAGATGGGTAATTTGTTGCAACAGATTACTTAATCTGTTTGATAGTTTACAACAGATTCGTGATCTATCGCAATAAATGGCTTAATACGTATGATAGTTTACAACAGATGTATAATATGTTGTAACAGATTACATAATCTGTTTGATTTGATCCCACAGAAAAGACATCTGTTGCAACAGGTTGAACATTTGTTTATATATAATTCAATTGAGTTCATATGTTAAACTAATACCTTAATTGAATGTGAGTTCTCATAGGGTCAACTACAACTTTAATTGAGTCTTTTGTCAATTGCATGATAAAACGGTACTGCGTTCCTTCCGACCAGAGTCAGCGATCGATCACTCTGAGCCGAACCGATTCTTACTACCTCATATGTTAGACTAATACCTTAATTGATTAATCTAGGACTAGGGTACTAATACCTTGATTGAATAATCTGGGACTAGGGGTGAGTTTCATAAGGTCAACTATGGATTAATCTAGGACTAGGGGTGAGTTCTCTTAGGGTCAGCCACAACAGATGGCAGCACCTATTTGATAATTTACAACATATGGGTAATCTGTTGCGACATATGACAATTCATTTGATAATTTATAATAGATGGGTAATCTATCGCAACAGATGACTTAATCTATTTGATAATTTACATCAGATTCGTAATCTATTATTACCTAATCTGATTGATAATTTACAACAGATGAGAAATCTGACGCAACATGTTGAACATTTATTTTTTACAATTTCAATTGAGTTCATATGTTAGACTCCTAAATTGATTAATCTAGGACCAGGGGTGAGTTTTCACAAGATCACCTCCTAGAGTACTCGGTCAACTACAACTTCAATTGTTTGTATAAGATTTTAAAAATTACGCATATATTTTATGATTTTAAAAATAATTAAGATCATTTAGGACCAAATTAACATTTTCAAAACTACTTGTCATTCTTTTCCAAAATACAAATCAACTCATACAAAATGTTTCAACATTTCAAATCTCGAGGTCTGACTCTTTCTCTCTCATTCTCACTCAATAATACAGTATAGACAACAACTACTCAACAAATTTGCTCAACCCTCCGCAACAAATCGCTTTTCTTCTCATTTTTGACCACATAGGTGTTATTTTCGACATCATTCTTGCTTGTATCAGTCATTTTCTTTGTCTTCATAGGCAACAAAATTCTAGAAGAGCTCTATATTTGTTTTTTTTTTTCTAAAAAATAAGGGCTTTTAAGTTAATGATGAAACATAAAACTTTTAGTTGTATTATCTTCGAGAATGGGTTTACAATTTTGAGTTTTGATGGTAAAATCGTAGGAAGAACTCGAGAAATTCCTAGTTTTCATCGCAGTGTTATGTTGACTGTCGTGGTATAGTTGGATGGTGTTGGTGGTGGTGGTGGTGGTTTTAGTGGTCGTCGTGGTGGCACCGGTGGTGTCATTGGTTGGTGGTGTTTGTGGAGGTGTCGATATTCTTGGTGTTTGTTTGTTTGTTGGCATTGGTTAGTGGTGTTTGTGGTGGTGGATGTTGGTGTATCGGCATTTGTGGTGTTTGTAATGTATTTCTTAAAATCTATGCATACATCAACTGTAATTTAATTTTTGTTTTTCTTTGTCTGTAGGTAAAACATGTCTCCTAAAAGAAAAGAAAGTGAATGTGGATCAACGTCTGATCACTCAAAAAAAAGGCTACAGTACAAAGGGATTCGGAGGAGCTTCCTAAAAAATCTCAGTCAAGGAAAAGTGAAGCTGAGGAGAGATGTAAAAACAACGTTGAGGGAGGTGGACAAGGGTCCGTAGATGGTGATGAAGAAAATAAAAATGAGAAAGAGGAGGAATTGGAGAGTCAGAAAGAGAAAGAGGATGATCATCCACATGATTATAATGGATCACCGACGGGGCGTGAGTTAATATCGACATCCCAGCATGATCTTGTCAAAACTTTTAGTATTGACAAGTTTGAAGTTGCGATGCCGATAAATGACCAAGAAGGAAAATAACTAACTGGTCAAATTGTACTTAAATGTCAGATGGGGAAATTTTTTGAACATTTTATGAAAATTATGAAGAACGAAAACATAGGCGGACTTTTTAAGAAGAGCTGCTTTGGACGCTTTCTTGAGCTTCCTGAGGGCCCCTCTGCCCATATCCATTTCCCTATATGATAGTATATGGTCTTTTCAAGCGCAGGATCAAGTACATGGGGGATGATGAAGATCTGGAGGAGGGGGGCAAAAAGAAAATGGATGAAATCTGGATCAACTACTATGGCATGCCAGTTTGTTTTGGCTTGCAAGAGTTTGCCATAGTGACGGGCTTGAGATGTCATCGTCCATAAGGACCACCACCCCGCAAAATATCCAAGGCAAGAAAATGCAAGGGAAAAATAGATGGGTTGTTTGACATTGCTCGACGTGGCTACAAAGCATTAGATTTGTTGACAGATCTCGAGGATAAAACCATACCAGAGCTGTACAGGGAGCAATTGTGCTTAGTTTAGATTGCCCATTCGGTTATATTGGTAAGAGACGTCAACAAGGTCCTAGAAGATGATTTGTTGACGCGTGCTGAGGATTTTGATAAATTCAATAATTATTCCTGGGGATATGACAGTTTCTACTTGACTGTCCAATATTTACTGACAAAGCTATCCTCAGGGACGACCACATTATACAGCTTTTCTTGGGCTTTCATGGTAAAATTAATCACTAATTTTACTCATCCATTAATTTATATTGAATATAGTTATTATGATTTATTTATTTTTTTGCTTGCTTCCTGTTTACACTTTTTAGGATTGGGCATTTGAAGTCATTCCTCCCCTCCAAAAGTATTTAATGGATTATTCGGATGAGGTTTCTCATCCAAGGATGTTTAGGTGGTTGGCTACAAAGAGCAACACCAATATTAAGGAGGCTGGTCTCTTTAACCCTCCGGATAATGCAGTACGTCTTCTTCAAGTAAAATATTTCTACTCAAAGATAAGAAAGATATTGAACAGATGTTATATCTGGTGCATGAGATGTTATATCTGTTGTGATGGGGTATATCTTGCATCAGATTACCCATCTGTGGCTTTGGTTCTCTGAACCCGACTCCTAAAAGATTAACCATCTACTGCAAATTATGCAACAGATGTTTAATCTGATAACTTATCGTTCATCTATTGCGATGGACAGATCATCTGTTGCATAATAGATTACCCGTCTTGTGCAGCTGTTGCAACAGATGATTGATATTTTGCATCAGATTTTCCATGTGTTGCTCTGTTTCTCTGAACCAGACTCAAACGGATTTTAACCATATATTGCAAACTATGCAACAGATGGGTCTTTTATTTAAAAAAAATGTAGCCCAACTATGAAAATTATTATATTATATGATTTAAATGCATTTGTCTTTTTTTTCTTTTTTATAGGTTGCGCATCCATGGATTGTGACTACTGAGGAGGAGTCGGTGATGACTTTTTATATTACTCTAGGTCATGTTAATACTATTGCAGACCTAACGGTAGAGTTAATAAAGAAGGAATTGGCTGGAGCAACAGCCATAAGAAGAGCAGTTACACAAGGTCAGCCTAATGTTGAGGCTCTTCATGACCAACCTTTTACTAAGGCAGATCTGGGTGTTTCTTATGGTAGAGTTGTTGGTGTTGGTGGCAGGAATGTTGATGTTGCTACCACTCGTGATGATGAGCATGTTGATGCTCAAGAAAGAATAAATATGTTTGAAAACACCCCTTTTCTCCCTTACACAAGTCCCTTTCACCCCTATTCACCCTCGTGTTCTCGTTGCGAATGCGATGAGTGCAAGGACAGACAGGATAAACTCTATGAAAAAGTAGAGGCTATCTCTAAAGCTATCGAGGAATTCAAATTCAAGAGGTGTGTCATACCATCCAAGAATGTGAGAGAGCCACACACTCCTACAACGTTGGTTAGGAGAAAGAAAAGAGCAATTAGAGACGTACTCTCCGCTCGAAAATCAAAAGAAATTGCAATTCCTTCATCTTCAAAAGCTGTTGAAGTTCAGGGGCCAGTCAAGAAGGTGGACATATACGCGGAACTTGGCGCTGAAGAGAAGAAGGATCTGCGACAGGCCAAGAATGCCAAGCCAGGCGCACCAGATTACCCCAGGCCTCCCTTTCCCCCCCAAGACTTCCAGACTATGACTGATATGCGTATGCCGTACGAGGACAAGGCAAGTTTACTTTTCCTAACCTAGCCCTTCTAATCTACCCCATGAAGAAGAAGCTACGCAACAGATTTCACATCTGTTGCAACAGCTGGGTATACTGATGCAACTGGTTGTGGTTCTGTTGTAACTTATTATCCATCTGTTGCATAAGTTGCGTTAGATTATTGATTCAGAGAACCCTATGTAACAGATGGACCATCCGTTGCATCTTTACAATTACTAACCTATTTAAAAATTGACTTCTTTAAAAATTGACTTCTTATCTCACAGCATGTTGACATAATTCTCTACCTCATAAGGAAAAGGTAACGTACCGGGAAGCTTATGACACTGCCAATAGGATAATGGACCTCGACTTCTGTAAGAAGCTCAAGGATAGGCACGATCAACTCAATAGAGAGGCGTCAACCCTTGGAGGGCTGTTGAGATACTACTCGAGGAGGGAAAAATCAATGTTTATGACTCCAATGTACCTCTCGTCGATGATTTTAAACATTTTCTCATCGTGGAGCCACTGATGGTGTTGTTGCCCATCTTGTTGAGGGAGAGTAAACTGATGAATCCTTTGCCAAAGAAAGTGTTGATGAAGAAATCATGTGATTTTGAAGGTCGAAACAGGGGAATGATCCTTCCAAAAGATGATGCCGCTAAAGCGAGCGGCTCGCACGCTCTTGCGCACATCGAATATTTGCTGACCGGCACAGAAATGGCCGAGCCAATAACTTTTCTGTGCGACAACGCTGTGACAAACCTGCAAGAGGTCCGGGCTTATGGGGTACTAACTGAACGCTTGAAACCTGTGTATATAGAAGAGCCTGTGAAATAGAAGTTTTTAATTTCAAGTCACCCTTTACTTTATTACATGTACATGTAGTGGCAATAATTTTTTTCCGATGAAAACTGAGTTTTTTATAATGCAATAGATTAGATTGTCAATCTGTTGCAACAGTGGGAAGACCTGTTTGAATAATCTAATAATCTAAGTGTAATATGTTGCAATAGTGGGAAGACTTGTTTGATAATTTCTATGAATAATCTAATAATCTAAGTCTAATCTGTTGCAACAGTGGAAAGTCCTGTTTGATAATTTCCACAGATGACCTAAATTTTACAACATATGCCTAAATCTTTTTGATATTTTTCAACAGTTACGCTTGAATATTCATGTGCTCATCGACAACAAACCAGTAGCAAATACACACACCACCATGAAAATTTCAGCAGTTAGGCTTCAATATCCATGTGCCCAACAATACCAAACCAGTAGCAATAACGGCAACAATTTAGTATCTGCTTGCTCAATTTTGTTTCACTTCAGAAGCCTTGACTTTGTTCAACAAACCCCAAATTACACGATTTGCTTGTGAAAGGTGTCGTTCTTCATACCAATCAAAGTAATCGCATCCACTCAATTTCTATAAAAAAGAGAACACAATTACAAAATAATTACAAGTCAATAATTAATCAATTAATTAAATTAAAAAATATTACCTTTGAAAGCTTACAAGTAAAAAACCTATGACCCGGATTTTGTTGAGTCCAAGAAGTCTTTAACAGAGCTTCATGACCGCACTTACAATATCAAAAATCTTTATCACAAAAAACAGTGGAAGATGCACTCGACATTATCAACGTCCGTTGAAAAAAATGAAAGTAATAATTTGAAGAATTTGGATAGATAGAAGAAGAAGATTTGAGAATTTAGGATTAAATTTTAGGAGAAAGATGAATATATAAGACAATAGGGGGGGGGGGGGGATAACCGTTGGGGGCCAAGTGACAGCAAGTCAGCGAAATGTGTCAGGACTGACACTAACACATTTGATGCCTATTTTATTTTACGTGTTTAAAATGAACATTTCTACTTGATGCCTATTTTATTTTAGGTCTTTGAATTGAACACCGTCGATGGGTTGCGCCTTTTTTATTTCAATTCACTTTAACCTTTTTACACGTAGTGGAAATTTTTTATTTCCAACAAAAGTTGAATTTTTATAATGCAACAGATTCTCCATCCATTGTAACAGCTATCCTACCTGTTCTGACATATAGTTTATTTGTTGCAATAGGTTGGTCATATGTTGCATTATCTCGATGTTTTTATCTAAAGTCTATCTGTTGCAATAGTGAGAAGACCTGTTTGATAAATTCCAACAGATAACCTACCTGCTGCAACATATGTATAAATTTGTTCGATTATTCCAATAGATATGTCATCTGTTGCAATAGATAAAGTCTATCTGTTGCAACATATATCTAAATTTGTTCTTTTTTTCTATAGATGTGTCATCTGTTGCATTATCTTGATGTTTTTATCTAAAGTCCATCTGTTGCAACAGTGGAAGGACCTGTTTGATAAATTCCAACAGATCACCTACCTGTTGCAACATATGTCTAAATCTGTTTGAATTTTTCAATAGATATGTCGTCTGTTGCAACAGATACATTATCTGTTGCAATATTTGAATCTAGTATTTCTTTTCAATTAATAAGTTCAAATCTAAAGAATAAATCAAATTCGTAGACAAAATAAAATAAATCGAAGCCTTCATAAATTAGTTGAAATAAGTCAACGCAAAAATGAAATATAAAAAAAAAATTTGGGTACAGATCTCAAAAAATACATCAACAATAATTTAAGTATAATGCCAAGGATTGCTTTGACAGGCTCAAGCTATAAAGATCTACTCAGTATGGACAAGTTTTTTTCATCCGGTGCTATGAAATTCGGCTTTGCTCGTCGTGGATCTTCATTGTCACTTGCGTACGATTTCTGTTCTACGTATTTCGATAAAAAGAGTAGCATATTGTCAATATTGTTCAGCAGTATCTTCTTCTACATCTACCTAGAAAGCCAGAATTGGTCAATGCTAATCACGGAAATACAACAAAATGGAAAAGGATAACTCATCTCTTCTAGAAAATCAAACAGGTCTTTCTCCCATTTTAAATTGTCCCAAACATATTATATTTCTGTTGCAACAATGAATCAACTGTTGGAACAAATTTCTACATGAGGAACACCCTGTGTGATAATTTCTAACGGATGAACCATTCATTGCAACATATGAATTATCTGTTGCAGTAGATAGGTCATCTATTGGTACAAATAAAAGTTGTACGAAGAGCTATTTGATTTGCTAAAATAGACGAGACATATGTTGCACCAGATAAAGTATCTGGTGCAACAGGTTAGTCAACTGTTGCAACAAATGTATATATCTATTTGATAATTTTCAGCAGATGTGTCATATATTGAAATAGATATGTGTTTGTTTGTTTTGTCAGTTGGAAGACATATAATATATTCACCTTCTTCAGCTCGTGCTGTTCTCCTTTGGACATTGTACGTTGCTCAGTGCAACACGCAGACAGAAGAGTTGCAATTTCACTTTTTTGGATGTCTGATAATGCCCTAGAAAACACTCTCCTTCTCCTCGTAGCCCTAATCTCTAATGGAGCATATAGAAATAAAATCCTCTTTGATGGAATGAGACCCCTCTTAGATGTCAATTCTTTCACAGAAGCAGTTAATGCATTAATAGCATTAATCACTACATCATATTTCGCCCTGCAGTCTTGACATTTGCATGCAGAATATTCGCTGGGAGAGGCAAAATTTGTATAACCAGTATGATCATACTCATAATGATTTTCTTTAAATACTGTAAGAGGAGCATCATTAGCACCAACAGCAGTACCACTACCACCACCAACAACTCCATCAACAATAACAAGCCCACCTTCTAAAATTATTTTTTTTGTAATGGTTGTTGCTCCAAACAATTCCATTTTCATTCTGTCGATGATCTTAGGGTCCGATAAAGTTTGTACAGACCGTAAAGTAAGAAAAAATGGCATCTTCAACTCTCGATTGGTCAGAACTAGCGACGGATGCACATTCTAACATAAATCATTACATATATTAGAATGATGATTAGATCATTCAAAAAAAATATTAATTAAAAGAAAAAATTAATCATAATTATACTTATTGCATCCTTTGGGGATTGAAAAGATCAAAAAATTTTGCATTTTTATCAGGTTTGGCAGACAACCATCTCAAGATTCTTGGACAGGGAACTCCTTCCTGGTAGTTCACTTGTTATCTCAAATAAGAAATGGCTTCAGACGCCCAAGCCTATAAAATAACGCTAATAAATCAAAACCATTATTGAGCGAAAAAAATGAATGATATCATAATAGAAGAAAGAAATATTTACCATGAAAGCCCATGACTTATGAATAATATCATAATAGAAGAAAGAAACATTTACCATGAAAGCCCATGGGAAGCCATATAAGTTGACTGTCTTTGGCGCTAACGGAGTCAACAAATATTTGACAGTCATTTTGAAGCTTTCATACTGTAAGACCCCGTAAAAATCGCATGTCAAATTTAGCTCGTAAAGCTCCATGAGAGATTCCAACACTTAGAAAAATTTTTTTGCTAAGTGTTCAAATTCAACACTTACTCTCATTTTAGACCTCCTAACTTCGGGGATTTATTTGATAACCTTCCCGACCTCCGTTTTTAGATTTTCAAGTTGAGTTGTGATGGAGAAAGTCCCTAGTACGTATTGGACACATTCCGGGCGCATTTCAGTGGCTAACTCACTGATTTGAAATGCTCCCGCATTCCGGGCGCATTTCAGGTCAAAAACTTCAGTAAACTTCAAACTATCATAACTTCTTGCATATAATGAACTGCGAGAGATGCTATATATCAATAGAAAGATCTTTGAGTATTCTTTCCAATGCAATTGGTTTAATCCAATTTGAACATTGGAGCAAAAAGTTATTATCAATTTACTTCAGTTTATTAGCCTGAAAACAACAGAGGACAACTGCGTCTTTCTCTCTTTCTCCAGGGGTATTTTAGTCTTTCCCACCTCTATATATATATACACAAACACGAGATTCAGCATAATTTAGTAACATATGCTTGATTTCTCTTAAAATTCATCAAGAACAAGAAGAGGGTTTGCAATTGGGGATTTAATTTCAAGAAATTCTCTCCGTCGATCTTCGTAAAATGAAGAACTAAGGTATCCATAGTGTTCATCCATGGATTCCTTTCATCTATGGAGCTCAAGAATCAAGTTTTAAGTTATGTATCATGAATATTTTGTGGTTGGATGATTATGTTCATGTTGATGATGTTAAATTGAGTTTTTAATTCCATGAGTTATCTCAAGAATCATGAAAACTAATTTATTTTGTAATATTATTCATATGAACTTTATGTTGAGTTCTTGAAATTGCAAGTTGGACGTTGATGATCATGTTGTTGGTGTTGAATGATTCCCAAGTTGGGATTTTTATGTGAAATCATGAAACTATGTTGAAATATAAGTTAAAGTCCATGAATTTGGTGATTTATACTTTGTGAAATTTTATGATTTCACCTATGCCTAAGTAGTGCATGAAAGGTGTTTGATTAAATGTTTAAGAGAATCAAGAAACATGTAGTATGGATTAATATGGTCTAAAAGGTGAATTCATGCCATTAACCTCATGGTTGAATGGCTTACATGTTATTGTTGTACAATGAATATGTTGTTGGAATGTCATGATGTTAGAGTATGAAATTATGATCTTGATTATATACATTCCTACCATGAACAAGATTACGTTAACCATGTACTTCATGAAATCACCAACTTATTTTATTATGAATGGTTGATATTGATCATGTATTCAAGAATGTCAAGAAGTGTCAGTTTCCTTCTATCGAGTCCTGGAGGTACTTGTACCCGAAAAATATAGTTGTGTGCCTAGAGCCATGTCATGTTTTCACGATACTCTCAGTCAAACCATATTCAGTAGACTTCAGTCAGTCTCATGACTCAGGAAAACTCATGTAAAGGCAGTATCAGTTCAGTTTTACTCACTACTCAGTAATCTACGTAATCTCAGTAATATTTCGTCAGTCTATGGAATTTAGTAAATCTCAGTATCAGTACAATTTAGTTCAGTATTCAGTAAACTCAGTCAACTAACAGAACTCAGTAGCATTTAGTCAGTTAACAGAATTCAGTAGTGTTTCGCTAGTCATCGGAACTCAATAAACTCAGTCCATATTCAGTTCATTAAATAGAACAATCAGTAACGGTTCAGTTAATTCTAGTATAAACTAGGAAATTAGTTCAGTATAATCAGTTCAGTGTCATTTATTTGGGAGTAGGATTCAGCACCGAGCGAACCCAAGAATGGGAACTCACATGCCAGTAAAGGGTGTGATTCTTAGAAGCAGTCCTTGCATTCCAGAACTATGTAGCCAGCATAGGTTGAGACATCAATACCTGTCAGTTGAGGATAGATAAGGTGGCTTAACCTGTTAGATGAGGGTTCCCACCGTTCTCATTAGAGTACCTACCAGATGAGGGTCACTCACAGCTTGTCCTTACCAGTGGCGCAGTATTGACACCCTTTCAATTAGGGCAGAGATTGGACCCCAGCTTAGCTATTATAGCATATTTGGGGCATGTTGGTTAGATAACTACTTCCCACAATTTCAGTATCAGTCTCAGTAAAAGAATTTAGATAGTTCTTCAGGATATCAGGACTGTCAGATACAGTCAACTCAGATATAGTACGAAACTCAGCTAGTTCCATCAGATTTAGGGTTGTCAGATACAGTCATTCATGCTATCAGTTATTAGAACTCATGTTATCAGATATATCAGTTATCATTCATAATATGTTATCAGTAAATACATGTCATTAGTATTCATACTCATTAGTCATGTTATCACGAGCTCAGTTTCAGGACTGTTATATACGGTCAATCAAATCAGTTCTTCATAATGAGAACTATCAGAAACAATCATTCCTTTATCAGTAATATAGTATCACTCTCCCAGTATTCAGTAATATAGTATCAGTCTCCCAGTATTCAGTAATACAGTATCAGTTCCTCACTTATTAGTGAATTACATATCAATATCAGTAAACTCAGTCATTCAGTATCTCAATATCAGTAAACTCAGTCACTCAGTATCTCAGCATCAGTAAACTCATGTTGTCAGTATTCAGACTCAGTAGTCAATATCACCACGAGTTTAGTTCCAGTTATGTATGTATGTATTCTCACATTCATATAAGTCAGCATTGTTCATGCATATAAAACCCTTTGCATTTAGCCTACCTCACTCGTATACTCAGTACATTCAGTCGTACTGACGCATTCGTGCTATGGTGTTTTATTTGACACCATAGGTACAGAGGCACGAGTTTCAGAGCAGCAGTAGGATTGCAAATTTCAGCAATCAGTGCTTCTATTCATTCGAGGACAATATTATTATTACTTTATTACAGTATTTCAGATTAGTTTTTCAGTTCATGGAGTTAGTTGGAGACATATTCCTTCAACTTCTTATTCAGTTCAGTTAGAGGCTTTCGGACAAGATATCAAATTAGATGTTCAGACTTTAGTATTTATGTTTTTTTTTGGTATTGTTATACCATTTTTTTCAGATATGTATCAGTATTGAACCTTATGGCCTTACAGTTCATGTTTTTGCATATTTTATGAGATATTATGCAGTTTATAGGTACAGATATCAGTCATGGGTTAGTTTGTCGTCCTTTGGGGTTATGAGCACCGTGTAGCATTTCGGTTCAGATTATTGGGGCGTTACACATACCCCCATGGATAGCTGTTAAATGCCTCAAGATCCTCGAAGAGCTTTAGTAAATCGAGGCTTATGTTGTTGTTAACATCTCTCGCCCAAAGAATATTATGTACAAACCAAACCAAGCATAATGACTTCTTGTGCTTCTTTGAAAGTCCTTTACCTTTCAACGTTTTTATCAAATTTTTATTTTTGAATCTTGGACCAACAATGGACACCAGGTCATCACGATCACATGACTTGCTTTTGCCTTTTTTGGGTGTGCGGGGTGCTTTTTTGGGATTAGAATAGGTATAACTTGAGAAGGAGGATAACATTTTAGTCCAGTAACTATGGCAAACTCCTTCCAACCAAAACAAACAGGCATGCTACAGTAATTTATCCACACCTCATCCATCTTAACTTTGTTTTCATACATAAACCTACACTTGATAAGTTCATATACCATTTTCATTTGGAAACGAGCATTGTTGTCCTCTGTCAAATCAAGATATTTCCTAAAGCATCTGTCCCTGAAATAAGCATCCAATTTTTGTTATCGAAGTATTTTTCTGAAGGTGTCGAAAGATTTTCCAATGGATGGCTTAACCACGAAATCATCCGTTAAATCTACGGCACCATCTCACTGCATTCTCACAGGATAACGATCAATGCTGAAGGCTTTGACCAGCTCTTCGGTGGAAGGGTTATTAGCATCAACATCATCTCTTTTGAAACATTCCTCCTCCCCGTGTTCATCATGTTCTGCTCCCGATTGAGATAACGCTTATAAAGCAAGCTCATAGAGTGGTGGATGTAGTCTAGCTGCTTCACTTGTTCCTTTACTTGAACTTGATTCAGTTTCTGTTCTTTTGGAAACCATATTATCTAAAATTAATAGGAACATAAAATAATATATTACTGTTGATTAATGCATCGTTAAAAAGGATAATAGTAAATCAGACAAGCAAAATAGTAAAATAAAAGTTGCAACAGATCACCGATCTGTTGCACCAGGTAGTATATTTGTTGCATCATATAACCAAACTGTTGCAGTGGATGAGTAATCTATTGCAACAATACAAAATATACCATTCATCTTTTAAGACAGATGAATGGTCTGTTCAACAGATCACACAACTGTTGTGACATCATCTGTTGCAACGTATGAGTGATCTGTTGGAACAGTTAAATAATTCGTAGCAACGGCTGAGTAATCTGTTTTGACAATACAAAACATATCACTCATCTGTTGGGAAAGATAAATGGTTTGTGCAACAGGTCAGATATTTGTTGCAAAACATGAGTGATCTGTTGGAACAATTATCAACGATCAATATTATTTAGATTTCTTCCAACATAGGGTCATCTATCGCGGCAGATAAATAATCAGTTGGAAAAATCAAGTCTTGGACTTTTCCTGTAGGAAGAGTTGGTAGGATTTTATCCAACAGGAGGTTCATCTGTTGTATCAAATCATTAATATGATGGTTCTTCCATTGCACCAGATGGTTAATTAGCTGCATCAGATTTTTTATTCGAAGCCTAATCTGTTGTAACATATGGTAAAGCTGTTGCATCAGATTATTAATTTGTTACATCAGAATTATAATCTGATGGTTCCTCTATTACATCAGATGGTTGATCTGTTGCATCATATGATAAATCTGTTGCATCAGATGGTTAATATGTTGCACCAGATGGGTAATTTGTCGGAGGAAACAGTAGCACGATTTTGTTAAACAAAAAATAGCAATTTCACCATTTTTACCAATAACAAGTACAGAACAAATCAAACCAAATTGTCCTTTTGTTTTTATAAATACAAATAATAAAAATCAAACTTCAAAAAAATGTAATAAACAAAAAATATCATAATTCACTTCGAAAAGAGAAGAGAAGAAATACCAGAAATTAGGATTTTATTCAGACCGCATTTCAAATTAGTTCAACAAATATTGAAATTGTTAACCAATACTATAAGAGAAGTTGGTTCAAGTTCCTCTTTTCTTCAAAACTAAAAAGGCCATAAATTTTTACCTGTGAAAGAAGAAAAGGACCGATGAAGAATTCGAAGCTGTTGTGGTCGGAGAGCAAGGCTGTCACGTCGATTGAATCAAAAAGGAACTCAAAGCCCAACTATTTATAGTCGGATATTAAAGTCGCCAAGGATTGAAATGAGAAATTTGCAGAACAGTTGGTTGGGAGATTGTTGAGAGAAGTTATCGAGAGAGGGATGAGAGACAGGTTGATTGAATTGAAGAGGGGAACTCGAAGCCCAACTATTTTTCGTCGGGGGTTGAAGGGAGAAATTTTACAGAACTGTTGGTTGGGAGAGAGTTGAGAGAAGTTGTCGAGAGAGATGAGAGAGTGGTTGATTTGGATTGAAGAGAGTGTGGGTTGGGTTGATTTGTATTTTTGAAAAGATTAGAAAGTTTTGAAAATATTAATCAAGTCCACAATTAACTTGATCAAGTTTCCTAATAATGTTTGACCCTATCTTGGTAAATGTCACCAATCCTTCATTCAAGACTTAAAAGACACCTATTCTTCAATTTTCTCAAGTTACCTAAAATACTAAAAAATTCTTCACTTAGTAAAACTAATTTACCTTCTCTCTCTTTAAATTTTTAAATGCATAACTTTATCCTAAAAATTAAAATTAGGATATATTAATACCTAATTTACATGTTCTCTCTTCACCAATTTAATATCATTAATATCTACTCTCCTCCTTCAAAGTATTTTCCAAAAAACTTTTTGCCCCCTGTCCTCCCGCCCTCTCTCTCCCCCTTTCTCCATATTTTACGCTTCTTTCTCCTCCTTAACGTTTTCTATAGTTCTTTTGTTAGTTTTTCTTGTATAGAGGTATAAGTTTCATTGTTTAATCTTCTATTTCAACCTCAAACAATGTCAAGAATTTCATTGCTTTTTCTTCTATTTCAATCCCAGACAAGTGAAGTTGTGCCCATGAAAAAAGATATTAGGATTACATCAAATAATTTTTCATCTCATATCTATGTGTATGTTACATAAGTATTTTTATGTATCTCTCTATAGTTATGTTACATCTCAGATCTGTGCATATGTTAAGTGCATCAAACACATTTTCATCTTAAATCTCTACATATGTTATATAAGTATTTTTACATATATCTTGATCGCCAACTCTGGTAGGTTGGTAAAATATTCTATTTCTTTCAATAATTATTAGGTTTGTGTTTAATGTTTTAATTTAATGTCTTTTTCTTTTTCCGATCGAAGTTTTAATTAACTAAAAATTACATAAACACACAACTTATATTTTCAATATTATAAAAAATCTCAACTCCCTAAACATATTACAAAAATCCCAACATATACACAAAATGCTATGTATATGTTGGCTATATTATCTATAATATATTAAAAGTGTGAAGACCCTTAGAAAAGTGGTTTGAACTTTTTGCCCTTCATCAAAATACCCCCACAATAGACAAAATTGTCTTTTCACTTTTTTAAAAAAAATAATTATTATTAAATTATTATTTAAATATCTAGGATAGATGAAAAAAAATGGAAGAATCCCATATCTAAAAGGAATCAAATATAGTGTGTCAAATTTTTGGTTAGAAATCCTACACAATATTTTAGGAAAAGAAAAAAAAATTAAGAACCACATTAAAAAAATGCAGGAGAGAAAAAGATTCCTAAGCAAGTTTCTAAGGAAAATTTTTAGGAACCAAAATATATTTTTTTAAAAATATACATAGAAAAAAAAATATTTATGTAAAAAATTATAATATTTAATATTTCTAAATCAAAAGATTTTTACCTTATATAACAAAAAAGAAAAACAAAAAAAAAAGTAAGAACCAAATTTAAAAAATGCAGGAAAAAAAAAAAGGATTCCTAAGCAAGTTTCTAAGGAAAAGTTTTAGGAACCAAAATATATTTTTTTAAAAATATGCATAAAAATAAAAAATATATTTTATTTAGCTAAAAATTATAATATTTAATACTTCTAAATCAATTAGATTCTTACCTTATATAAAAAAGGAATATCTACAATTCTATTTAAGTTATTATTTGATCAAATTTTACTAGAAAAACTTGTGTATTTCTTCTACTTCTACATTTTCTTCTTATTCTTCTTATTTTTATTTTTTATTTTGATTGATGATTAATTAAAATTTTCTTCTTGGATTCTTTGGGGTTTGCTAGCTTTCTTCGTTATATGAATTTTCTTTTAAATTTTTGTTGATAACAATTATCTTAATTGTGAATAAATCATGAGATTTAGCATATCATCGTTATGTTTATTAATAGACTTTAATGATTTTTTTTGAAACAGGCTCTAATGGTTGTCGCACATACAAAATATGATGAAATAGTCTTTCTAGAGGTAATTTTAATTTCTATTATCAATTTAAATAACTTTATCTGATATATGATGCTCTGTAAATTGTAAGCATGTTTTTTCATTCAAAGTAATAGTTCAAATTGGGACATACCTTATTCAAACAACGATTATTTTTACAGATAGATGAAAAGTTTAATTTTTGCCAAAGGATACTAGGTGTATATACTATTAGATCACTATAAAATCTGAACTACATTAGTATACCAGGGGTGGTGTTCTTAAATATAAAGTAAATTGAATTTTGATTTTAAGGTTAAATCATTTGACTACCCAATTGTTCTGTTATGTAATATATCCATATTATACTAATGAGGATTTTGTCGTCTCAAGGTAAGTTATTTGGATTCGGGTGCAGATATCCAGTAGAATCTAGATGTTGAATCCTTCATGATCTCAATTTTAAGATTCGAAAATATGAATTCAGATGCGTAATTCGACTCACAATAATTCAAATATCTAAAATACAATTACAAAATCAAAATTATAAATCTGAGTTTTTCGTTTTCGTAATTTTACAAAAAATATAATCAAAATATCATGAAGTATCCAAAAATTCAAATGTGTATTTTGATTATATAAATTTTGTTTATATATAAGTTTTTCGTTACAAAATCAAAATTATAAATTATTAATTTTGATAAATATCCAAATTACATATTATTTTAACGTCAATTGTTATTTTTTAAAATGTTATTCTTTTATGTGAGACACATGCGCAAAACATGTATACTAAACTAATGTATATTAATAGGGAGAGAGAGTAAAGTAATTAAAAAAATGGGAGAGAGTGTAATTACTTTGAAAAGGATTGATATTTATGTTAACTAATGTCAAAGACACTTACGTAACCAAAAGCCCAAAACATTTATACTTCCTCCGTCACAAATTATATGTCGCTATTTTTTTTTTGGTCTGTCCCAAAAAGAATGTTGCCTTTCCTTATTTGGTAAGTTTTTAAAACACAATTACAAGTTTACCCTTAGTGATCCCACTTGATTTTAAACACTATTACTCCTTTATTTATTTATTTTTTCAATTAAAAGTGGTTCCACTTGATTTTACATACTATTACTCATTTTGTAAGAAGGGTAATTTTATAACTTTAACAAAGTAATACTTATTGCTTAAATATCGTGTCCGATCAAATGATGATATATAATTTAGAATGGAGGGAGTAACATTTATTTGCCCAACAACTAGCACTAGTACTATGACATGTGCTTAACATATACTCCAGCAGTGTATATCTTTACTGAAATTGACCTCCAGTTTTCTTTCTTCAATTGTATACTCCTTTTGTTTTTTTTAATTGTTTTTCTCAATTTTTATGAGTCAATTTGATTAAGTTTTAAAATTAAATTAAATTTGATTTATTTAATTTTTTAAAAATTAAAATTTAAATATACAATAACTACATGAAAAGTATTATAAATTATAATTTTCATTTTTTTTTCAATTTGATTAAGAAATATATCCTAAAATACTGATCAAAATTTATATTATTTGACTATTAAAACAAAAAAAAGAGAAATTAAAAAAGAATTGAGGAATTATTTTTAAAGCATTTAATTGTTATCTTAGCCATTATATTTGTCTCCATTCTTGTCAATCCTATACTTGTCACTTTTTTTTTTGTTTCCCATCTGGTGTCTGGTGTCCGGTGTCCGCATTGGAGTCCCAACTAATTCGGATCGCGCGTTGCAGGGCCCATTAAGGTAACAACGCTCCCAACAGAGTTTTCTCCATACCCAGGGTCGAACCTGTTGAATAAATTGTTGTTCACAATTTATTTGACCAAGTCTTTTGTTTGTTCTAGTCTTTGGGTTAGTTGCTGATTATCAGCAGATTTTTTTAGTCATTCGGTTAGTTCCTATTTTACTGTTATTTCTTCGTTGTAATCTAGCTATTTAAGCAAGTCATCTTCTTTGCTTCATATATCTTATTTTTGGTGTATTTAATTTTTACTATCAGTGGTACCAGAGCAAGGTTAGGAGAATTAAACATGTGGGGTTTGAACAAAACACGTAAGGGAGAGAATTTGAGAGCGAAATACGTAAGGGAGAATCTCCATGTATATACCATACACATGCATATACAAATATATAAAATATAAAGAAACATATTAAACATATTTATATATTTATGGTATATGATATAATATAGAGAAAAGACATGATTTCCTTCCTGAATTTGTCCGCTCAATTCACTTTAGCACTTAAACTAAACTTCTATTTATTTATCCCCTTAATATCTTTAAAGTGTATTATTTTTAGTGTATTATTTTTACCCCTCAAAACTGAATATCACTCTCACAACGGAGAGTGTGTTACCTCCACATCAACGCCACGTCAATGCCACGTCATTGCCACGTAAGAAATTACTATTTTTCTAAAAAAAAATTAATCCCCCATACATTATTTTTATATATATATTTTTTTAAAAAAAAAATATATATGTACTATTTTATTTAGGAACGAAAAATAAAGGAAATAAATTAAATAAATTCCTGAAAAAATAAATTTATTTGAAAGATAATAGTTGTTATATAAAAAATAGAAAGCAGTGATCTATTAATATAACATTCATATTTAAAATTTTTAAATATGAGAAAACGGCTATTAATGTAAATACTATATATGTCATAATTAAAATTCATTAAATATGACCATGTATATGTAATTATTTTTATAAAAGTGGTTAATTGTGTTTTTTTCCGTTAATAGGTAAATTTTAGTTCGATAATTTTAATAGTTTGTAAAAGTTGAGGCATAAAATTATATTTAAATATTTTTTTCAAAAGTCAAAAAAAAAAAGGCATGCCCAACTCCAACTCCAACTCTAAAAATTTTTAATTTTCATGGCCATAGCACTGCTAAATCTAACAAACTCAGTGTAGTTTTTTTTTGGTCAATTAATTATTACTCCATTAGTATATTAACTTAAAGACATGGAATCTTTATAGAAAGTAGAAACCAAGAGACGAAGCATTAATTGAAGTAGTGATGAATGTACATTGATTAGGAAGTTTCACTTTTTGCCTACACTAAATTAGTTCACTAGCTGTCATGATCTAGTTTTCTTTATGACAGATTTGTTATATTAGGATACACTTTTACTTCATACCAGGAAAAGAAAATGTTCTATTTTAAAAAGAATGAAAATGATTTACTTTTTAGAAAGAATGATCTTTTTTCATTTTTTTGGTAATAATTTAATTTCAACTTTCCACGTGATATATTTAAAACTACAAGATTAAAATTTTTTTTAATACATTTGACATAACTTTAATTTAAGACCACACAATTTAAAAGTTTATTTATTTTTTTGAACTACGTGTCAAGTCAAACTAGACGATTCTTTTTAAAACGAAGCGAGTAGTTTTATGAAATATGTAGTTTAACGTGATGATTAATAGCATCTTTATTATTCCCTCCGTCCCAAATTTTCTAATTTAATGTCTCATTTTACTTGTTATTTTTTACTTATTAAGACTAGACAATTTTTTTTCCATTATACCCTTAGTTTAATTGATTAGTCCTTGTTATTAACATTCTTGAAAAATGTTATTTAAGAGGATTACCATTAAGAGTACACCATTAAGAATATAAATGGTGCTTTGGTATTAGCCATCAATCAATATTGGAACTAATAATAAGACACAATTAAGAAGGGCAAAATGACAAAGTTACATCACTAATCATTGTTTTCTTAATTGCTGTGTCATCCCAATTGGAACGGGTAAAATAAAATGGAAGGAGTACTTATTAGGCTATCAATTGATGTTTAATTCTTTACTATAAATATTTATATGTAATTACCTTACAAGTAATGATATGATTGAGTAAATTTATTTTTCATCGTCAGTACATAGAATCCAACTCTACATTTGTGCAACAGGTGCATGAGAGCACACTTCGCATTGTTGCTACCTTGGCCTATCATTACTTGTAAGGTACTTAATCAGTTGCAGAAAATTTTAGGGTTTAGTGATTTGGCTATGGAGGCTTCAAAAATTTCATTGAAAAGATTTGGGAATACATCAAGTAGCTCGATTTGGTACATATTGGCTTATGTAGAGGCTAAGGGAAGAGTCAAGAAAGGTGATAAAATTTGGCAAATGGCTTGCCATAAAGAATGTTGATAGCAATGACATGAAAAATCCATGGAATGAAGAGAGTGAGGCTCTAATTGATCTCAATTTGGACAACAATACGCCATCCCATGACTATTTTAAAATGGGAAAATTTCAGAAATAGCAACTCTTTAACCTTAATTATAACTTTTATAGCAACAGTTTTATAATTACAAAAAGTAGTAAATTGTATTTTGTATTTTAAGTAAAATGTTGCTATATAAATACATATACAAATATATATATATATATATATGTATTACTCATAAATACATATGCACAACTGAAAAATACATATTCTTCCATTACTATGAAGTGGGTAAAATATTACTACTTTTGCTATAGGCTGTAATTTTTAAAAAGTGTTGCTATTTATTGTAATTATAGTTTTAAGGATGCTAGTTTCTGTAATTTTTCCTTTTAAAATTTGAGCCAGAATTATTGAGTTCCACAAACTGTAGTCGAACTTTATTTTATCTTGTATTTTAGTCAAGATTTATAAGTTTAATTTAATTGCATTTTAGCTAAGGTTGTCAACCGGGCCGGTCAGGCTCAACCCGACACCGGCCCAATTTTTTTCATTACCGAGCCCGGGTTCGATCAACTTACTTAATGGGTCGGTCCGTTTCGAACCTAACAGTAAAATAATTACTGACGGTCCAGCACCATCCCAATTGAGGTTTTGATCGGTCTAACCAGTCCTAACCCTAATCAACCTGGTCTGGTTTGTTTAATGATCTGGTTACCGATTCAAATATGAAAAAAAAGAAGGTCTAATTCAATTTTTCATGTTTTTTTTTAATATAAACTATTTAAAATGCTAGTTTACGGATTATGCACACATACATTCAATAGTTGACTAGAAATTAGTTAGAACAACTTAATTTGTTGTTTTAATCTGTGCTTATGTTATACTACTTTTGAAAATATGCACACACATATATACATACAATGTATACTACTAAAAATACTACTTTAATCAATATACCTACAATATATATACATTACATATTATATTAATTTTAAAAATATACACATATATATACACTGCATATTTACTACTTTAAACAATATGCATACAACATATATAGATTACATATTATACTACTTTTAAAAATATACATAAAACATATATACATTACAAATTATACTACTTTTGAAAACAAACATATATATATACACACAATATATACTACTTTAATCAATATACATACAATATATATACATAACTATTTATGAAAATACACACACATATATGCATACAATACTTAAAATACTACATTAATCAATATACATACAATATCTATACATTACATATTATTATACTACTTTTGAAAACACAAATATATACATTCAATATATATTATACACATTTTGATAAATTGAACAAGGCATATACCTTTCAGAGCTCAAAGCATTTTTGGTCCTCATTTATTGGGTTTTTTCAATTTGAGTTTTAATGATATTTTATTAAATACATTTAATTTTTAATTAATTGGAATATACACTTTTGATTCTTTTTTACTACAATAATACGCTAGTGTAATTCACAATAAAACTTAAACAAAACAGTGTGTACACAACTCATCTTTACCTTACGAGGGCAGATAGATTGTTGATAAGATACTTAGCTCAAGTAAAATTGTAAAATGTAAATTAGGAACAATAAATAATTGTGGTTATAAGGTGTTCCAAATTGGAAAAATAACATAAACATACACCTTAACTTATCATATTTACACAATTTCTTACCCTTGCAAAGTAATTTACAAAAATCTCAACTAATTATGTATCTTCGTTGAATGTATTGGGAAGCTAATTATGTATCTCGACAGACCCATAACAACAACAACAACAACAAATCCAGTGAATTCCCACCAAGTGGGGTTTGTGGAGGGTAAAATGTACGCAGTCCATACCGCTACTTCTGAAAAAGTAGAGAGGTTGTTTCCGTATCTCGACAAACCCAAAATCAAAAAAATTGTATCTTCGATGGATATATCAGGAGCTAATTATGTATCTCGACGGATCCAAAATCAGATTTTTCAATAATTATGCAAAATATCAGGATTTTCTGTAATTAAGTTTCAAACTGTCTGGATTTATGCTGTTTTCCCATTCCTTTCTTTTTCTTTCATTTTAGAAAGAAATAACTGGGCTTGAATTAACATGGTCCAAGTCCAATCCACAGGCCCAAGTCCCAACCGCGCAAATTGAACCAATTTGGCGCCCACCTTTTCTTCTTTTCTTCTTCTTTATAAATCAAAGGGTTTCAAATTTGAAAAGCTTGGTCAAATTTGACTTTTAGCAGAACAATCAGCTCAACGTAATGAGGCGAAGATTCAAATCCGCTGTTAAAAGTCCACCTAAAACCCTAAATTCTTCAGCTGGAGGCTTCAATGATGATGACCGATTTGGTACTGACAATGAACTTAATTGTTTCCGTTTTTTTTTTTTTAAAAAAATATCATTGATTGTGTTTCTCGTTTGGATCTTCTGCAATTTTAGTTTCAGCTACTGGTTTATAATGTGTTGATCCACCTTATAAATATTGGCGCGATTGATTGTGAAATGGTATGCGTATGATGATCTGCTACTGCAGAAATGTTGGCAAATGGATCTGTTTCTGAATCAAACACTAGTAATATAGTTACAACTTATGTCTCTGCATGAATTGAAATAATAATGACTGTGTTTGTCTTTTGGTTCTTCTACAATTTTATTTTCAGCTACCGGTTTATAATGTGTTGATTCACCTTATAAATATCGGCGTGATTGATTGTGAAATGGCATGCGTATGATGATCTGCTACTGCAGATAATGCTGGCAAATGGACCTGTTGCAATTGCAATAATAATTTCTTACGAGCTAAGTTGCTTGTACTCTTCACGTTTGGTGCGGCATCGGTGACGTGGGTATGGGTGCGGCATCCGCAACGAATTTGGTCAACTGATTTTGGGTGCTTTTAGCAAAATCAACAGGGAAATTCGGGACGGATACATATGATTATCTGGTATCAAAACAAAAGCTAAGATGAAATTGAAGAAAATGAAATAAGCTTGTATATAGAAATTTATGTATCAGACTTTTTCCTTTTGGAATTCTCCTCTGATCAATATTTTTGCCTTGGAATACCTTTTGTAACTTTCCCACACAATGTCCCATAATCTGGATATATTTGAATTATTTTTAGCCAAATCTTCCTACTTGCATCCATACCTGGATCTGTGCCCAGAATCTTAAAATTTAGGTCATGGACGATCCAACCAGTAGATTCATACCTGTATCGGACACACGAGTCCGAGCGAATTAGCTTACGAGAGGCGGGTTATTGTGGACTTTTCAAATCACAAAATAGGTTATACATATTGAACAGAATGACTTTGGTTGAGTCCCATTGAAGTTTTCAATTTTAACTGTTTAACTCAAGGCTACCTCAATTGATCATAGTCCAACCATGTATGAAGAAGGTCTTAGATTCTACCTTTTTCCTTATTCTTGCTGCATTTTGCTTGCACTTTCAGAATTGATACGTTGCTGCAATATGTTAAGCGGAACATCGAGATACTAAGAATGTGAACAATATGAGGTCCTTCAGCACCATGAGTCTGAGTTGTTTTTCAGCAATGATGTATTGATATGTATATGTCATATTGCATGTGTAGCTTCACCTATTTGTTGGATTTTATTTGTTTCATTTTTTGAGATGGTTTGGGCATGTGAAGAGAGGAGAAGTGTAGATGCCCCAGTGAGGAGGTGCGAGAGGTTGGATACAGTAGGTACGAGGAGAGGTAGAGGTTGGCCGAAATGTATTGGGGAGAGGTGATTAGATTGGACATGGAGCAACTTCAGCTTATCAAGGACATGACCTTAGGGAGGGTATGGAGGTCACATATTAGGGTAGACGGTTAGCAGGTAGTGGAGTATTGTATTGCTTTTCGACGGGCATAGGCTTGGCGGCGGCTGTTGTACTGTTATCCTTATTCTTGTAGTGTCTTGCTTTTGATTTCGATTAGTATCTAGTGTTTCAGTTATTGCACTATTTTGTAGTGGTTACTGTTTCCTTATTAGTTGCTGTTTTTTCTATGACGTTTTCCTTTTCATACCTTCTATGATTTGCTATACTCGAGCCGAGGGTCTTTCAGAAGCAACCTCTCTACCTCTAAAAGGTAGTGGTAAGGTCTGCATACACTCCACCCTCCCTAGACTCCACTTGTGGGATTTCACTGGGTATGTTGTTGTTGGCTCCGTATAAGCTTCAGTATCTTACTCTTAATAGCAGTAGAAATGTGTCTTGAAGCAAGATTTCTAAGAAGAAAGTAGCTTATTTCCTCTGCCAAACCAGATGAATATTGGATATAATTGATTTGTAGGTGATTACAATAAATTTCTCTGATTACCCTCAATTGATTGAAGTTCTGATGTAAGCACAGGAGATTTTATAAAACTTCTTCCTTATTCATGAAGTCTCTTTTTTGCCCTTTTTTATATTGATGTGTTTCATGTGGACGGTATTTTACTAGCAGTAAGATGATATGAACCTAAACCATTTGAGATCCTGGCAAGTATCTGCACTCAGCATCCACATATGAGTTTTGCTTTTGGATTAAATGGAGAGAGCCAGACTTACCATGGATATATTATTAATTCATTGTCTTTGTATAAGATATTGTATGTCTTCGTTAGTTTCTTGCATTTTGATTTGATTTGTTTGGACATTTTTTCCTATATCTTATTTATTATCATGTTAACATTTTGTGCTTGATATTTGACCTGTACCCACCCTTTGCCCCCCTTACTATTCATAACATTTGTAGTACTTCACTGTTAGATGTGATCAAGGAGAAAAAGGTCACATCCCCAGATAACGAAGCAGATCCTCTTCCAAATGCTGGAAGAGTTGCATTATCCAAAAAATATCGGACAGCTCGCAACCCCAATTGTAAGATTGTTCTTTTCTTGACGATCCCCTTTTATTACTACCCATGTCCTAATCAGTTTATTATTTCAGAAGATGTTAACTGCTTCATCTTTATCCCTCTAAATTCTGTAAGAAATAATAGTATCGTTAGTGCAGCTGATACACCCAAAACTTCAGAGTATGCTTTCTTCAAGAAGTTGAAAAAGAACATTGGCCCTAGCAATCCAGATCTTCTCCATAGAGGGAGTAAACTTCCAAAGATCTCTCAACCTAGTAATTGTATCTCAGGTGGTTTGCATTTTGATTTGTAAATAGTAAACTTTCTTGTTCCCCAAAAACTCTAAGCAAATTCAACTTTCTTTATTTTATTTAGGAACCACCTTCTATTTGAAGGGTTTAACTAATTATGCTGAATATGCAGACACAACAAGCATATACAACGTGCTGAAGTACCCAAATAAGGACCTTAAAATCCCAATTCAAGCAGAAAAGAAATATCAGAGTAATGAATGCCTGTCCTTTTCACCTGTTGATGGTGTCATAGGTAGGAAGCAGATTATACCACATACAAGTAGTACAAGCATCTGACTCTGTATGGTCAATTACTAATTTTGACGATCTTCGCAGTACACCAAAATGCAGGCATATCAAAGGAGACAAAACTTAAGTACTTTTCACTCCCAACTGCAGTGACTCGTGTAGATTCAGATTTGCAGCTGTCACCCCTTGCGGGTCCATCAAATCATTCAGGTTTTCAATTCTTTCTGAAAAAATGATACTGAATGCATAATTACACTATCATCCCTCACCTCTCACTTTCCATGGGTAAATATCGCCTTATGAGGTGGATTGGGGAAGAACTAGAATGGCTGCTTCATTACTGAACATTTATATTTATCCAAGAAAAGAAGGAAAATGAAGCACTAGGGAACTATCTTGCATGGACTCTCTGAAAATGGTGCCGCACCCATGTCGGATCCTCCAAAAATACTACTTTTGGAGGATCCAACACACGCTTTATGACATTTTTAAGAGTTCGAGCAACATAGCCAGGGAATGATATTACTGAATCCTTGACACTAAGACCAGAATCTTGCTGTTATTCTTTCTTTCTCAACATAGTCTTTAAGTCGTTCGAGCTAGATTAAGGTCAATCTACCACGTTCCTTATGTTAGCACTCTTATGGCCATAGTTTTTTGCACAGCAGCAAGACCTCAAGAGGAGGCTTTTTTATCCATGATGAAACAAGAATGCGAGCTTGTCTGTTTGAATATGTGCTCCATTGTTTTTATAAGGTGGGGAATCATATCTGTGTCTTGTTTTGTCTGTGTTCTGTTGTTATGTTATTGTTAGCTGACTGTTTTTGTTAAACTCAGTCAACTGGTTATGGTGCTTTCTTTTTATCAGTTAACGGGCATTTGATTAGACTTAGACGAAAACATAAACATCTGTTCAGAGACATTTACATCTTATCATTCTTAGGGACTCAGTACTCTGGTAATGGGATTTTTGCAGCAAAGAGGCAGAAACTTTGTCAGCGAGCAAATGAATTGTTTCTTAACGTCGAAAAACTCAATTCTGAAAGGTCATCCATATTAAGGTTTTCAGTTGCTTTTGTATCTTGATAAGTTCCATCTCAAGTTGACTTAGGTTTCCAGGTTTGATTTGGTTTCTGCACTTCTCAAGCGGCTGTTCCCTGGAAGGAAGGAGGATGAAGTATGATCTCTTAGCTTTTTCAGCAACCATATAAGTTTAAGTTATTTTCTTTTTCTTGACTTCTGTTGAAATTTCAGGGTTTCTGGGATTCACAGGTCAGGAAAGGGGAAAATGCAAGTACTAGCTCACTTGCATATGCTAAGCCAGATCATGCAAACTCACGACCTCTTTCAAGGCACATAGAAGATGTTACAGCACCAGAATATAGGATGAGCGAGGATGATTGCTGTCCCAGTAATTTCTTTGGTAGGCCAGAGGAGAGAGTTACCCCAGAGTTGGATGACTTCACTTCTTCTTTTCATCCCATTGGCTTTGATTTGGAAGCTGGTTTGCACTATGAAGATGCAGATAATAGTCAAATTTCAAACAACAAAATAACTATAAATTTGTGGGATCAGAGTGATTCATCGCCTTCCTTATCCTTTGAGCGTCATGGGCTTGCTGATCATTTCCTACCAGATAGACTTCATAGTGCATATGTACCTGTAAGTAGAGGAGCGCAAAACTATTTCTTGGATTGGGATTTCAATGAAGAGGACAATGATCCTGTATTAGCCATTTCTACTATCAGAGGGAATAAATTGTATTCACCAATAGCCACCTCACGGCAAGTTGATTACCAGCAGAGTACAGAAAAGAAGCTTGATGCGCTGGCATTGTGTTCATCCTCTTTATTTACAAACTCTGAATATTCTGATGTGCAGCCATATTTTTGTTCAACAAGCTTTCAGCAGAAATTCTTTCCAACTGATGTCTGCTCCAAGGATTTTGGAATGATTCTTGAGCATGAGGACTATGCAGTTGCAAGAATGGACCGGTTTGATCTACCCTTGCTATGTTACTCAGAGGAGCAAGGTCTTCTGGAATATTGCAATACTGAGGATCCATTTGCAAGCGGCACTGCTATCGTCCCATATCTCAGTCATCATGAGAAGAATCATTGTGATTCTGATGCCCTCTTGCCAATGGCCTTGGATACTTTTGGCTGGAAGTTCTTGTCAGCAACCAGTTCCCCGTTGCAGAGGGGTTTATCTACTTATCAATCTTTAAGACTGCCTCATAGAGAAGATACAATTGGTCTAACACAAGAGGAGATCAAAAACAGCTTGTATAGTTTAAACCCAAGAGAACTTGCTCCGCAATCAGTTGACCATGCATTAAACACTGACATCTGGTTCTCTTGCAACTCTGAAGTATCTTGTGACAAAGCTGGTGGCAGATCGCTATTACTTGCTAATGCAAGCTGGATTACATCTGTGGAAGAAATTTCCCCTGATCATTGTGATGAATGGACATGGAGCTGAAGATTCTCATATATTTCTGCAGGTCTTATAATCATAGTAAATAATCATATGATGGAATAGCAGGGTTGCCCCCTATCCCACTAAAGGTATGTTCTGTCTCCGTGATCATCCTTCGTGTGGCCCTGTTATACTTACGTCGTATTTGAGATTCAGGACCATGTAAATACATTTAGTTCAAAACCAAATAGAGTTTCTTCTTTTTTCCCAACAGAATGGAATTCCACCTAGGAAAACATTGTTGATATCGGGGCGTTTCTTGCACTATCTTGAAATTAACTACTATGTGCAAGCCACCATTTTCTGGAAGCATTCAACGCCATATACACAGTGCTTTATGGTAACATATGACTTTCCTGGCTTGGGACCAGGCAATTCCCCAAATTAAGGTATGTAGCTGGACCTGTAGTAGTACATTGTTTTTTGAGGTTGCAAATAGAAAATTTAGTAGTTCTGGTATTTTGATGTCCCATATTTCATTCACTAAGTAAACAAATGTCAGATAGGTATCTATACATTCATCCCCAAGATTTCGGTCTTGAGATAAAAAACGCAACGCATGATGTGCAGGCAAGGCGCACATTACGGGTTTGAAACCTGCCATGGACAAAAGCCTAGTATTTTAGTGGAGAAGGATATAGGGGCAGGTCCATTATCCACTAAGTCTCGTACCGTGTGATACTAGACCTCGTTGAATTCTTGATTCCTTTTAAAAAAGGTATCCATTATATACAGTATTTGCTGATGGCACTTTCTGAACAACATTGCTGCAAGACCCCATTAGTTTTCTTTTTTCCATATAACGTGACACTGCATAGTGCATACCATGTAGCTGGGAAAAGGCAAGGATAGCGAAAGCTAAGAATAATTATATCCAAGTTTAGAGGGTTGGCAATCTCTTATGACAGTACTGTTTGTATAGGGAAACTGTTAGGAGACTTCGAGTTTGTTTCTATACCATTTCACACAAATAGTTGTACTCTTACTTCTCAAAAACATTTTTGTCTTTTCTTGAATTCGTATTCCTTATTCCCATAGTAGGACACTAATATCTAGCAATAGAATAGTCAAATATCTTGAATTATCATGCAAGGGTAGCGAAAGTTACGAGTAGTGTTATCCGATTTGGAGGTTCCTAATGATAAATTTATATTGGGAAATGATTAGAAGCCTTCCAACTTTTTTTGGTTTCCCACCCGGCATGAGGTACCTGCTTTGGAGCCTGAGACATCTAGATTTGTGCCAAAAAGTTCCACTTTGAAGGTAGAATGCTCTCTATCAAAGACGACTTCATGCGTGGAGTTAAAACCCAAGATCTCTCGTTAAGCCTTCAATATATACACCACTTCATAAATTAGTGACACCTTTTCGGTTCTCAAAATCCTATTTGTCTTTGCTTGAAATCCTTGTTGCTGACTCCTGATGGGGTACTAGCTTGCACATAGCAAATGAATAGTCAAGTGTGTGATATCATCCTGTAGTGTGCTTTTTGTTCGTTTTCCTTCGTAAAAAGTTTGTACAAGTACCGAAGGCGTGACCTAGTGGTCAATAAAGTGTGTTGGAAACCGTGAGGTCTCAAGTTAAGATGGAAAAAACACTAGGGTGATTTCTTCACATTTGTGACATGTCTAAGCCTTGGTGGATAGAGTGAGAGGTAGCAAGGTAGCGAATATCTCGTAGAATTAATCGAGGCATTGATAGAAGATAGTAGATACCTTGTAAAATTAATCAATATGCATGCAAACTAACTTGAACATCACGATTATTAAAAATAGTTAGAAGCCTTCCAATTTGATTATCCACCTTCCCATAAATTTGTGACTCCTTGTTGGGGCAGTAGCTAGTATATAGCAAAAGAATAATCAAATGTTGAATATTATCTTGCAGTGCGCTTTTTGTTCGTTTTCCTTTCCAAAAGCTGAAGGTCATCAGTGAAATGTCAATTACTACAAGGAATATAAGCATACCCCTCAAAAAATAAACAATAAGAATGTGTATAGACAAAAAAAGATGTGTAAGAACATTTGTGGAGTCTTACAATGGTCCCCTTATACAATGTCTGTCAATCTCATTTGTCGAACTTATCAACTCTTATTAATTTTGGCTCTTGGCATTTAAAGAATCTTTTCTCAAAATGACTCCTATCACTGTGCCTAAACATATCTTTAGTCAGTATTAATCCTAGTGCCTCGTTTAAAGCATGTGAACAAGCTGGACCTTTATACTTACTATTCTTTAACAATGAACTCTTTTATTCAAATTTCTCTTCAGTTCCTAGCAGTGCATCAAAAGGTGTTTTTAGCTTTGCCATTTTTTGAGCTTAAACTGTGATTTTTAAAAATTTAGGCATGTCTTTCTGCCTATTTCGTTTTCGTCCTTCGAAGAAATAAAGCTTTAAGCTCTAGAGGATAATAAAACTTTTACAACTTCCTCTACTCCACTATACCAACAACACACTATGTTTATGAGTTCCCAATTTATAATTCTTATACTAGATTTCTTTATATAAATACTAGATCCGCACGAAAGTTATTGGATTTCCGGGAACTCCCACCCAGTACCATGGATCCGCCCTGCCTGCTTAGTGCGAGAAGGTCAAGGAAGCTGGTGCCCTGATGACTGGGAGCTGGCGGGCGGAGCATCGGAGAACGGTGGTTGTATAAATAATGATCCTAAGGTAGGGAAATTCCTTGTTGGGTAAGTTTTTATCCGCATGAAAACCATAACGATCTGAGCACAGTGTCGGAAAGAGGCTCGGTCAAATTCCTTGCTATTTAGGCCCGTGAGTGATATATTTGTTCATTATAGTCACCTCTTAAGATTCTTTCCACTTGGATAGCATCAAGATCCTTGTGCCCCTTGGCTCCTTTTGCTGTTTGAACTATGTTAATTAGTTCTTCAAATAGCATGGGTGTCAAAATGGACTGAACCAAACTGATGTGTATAAAATTAGAAAATCACTCATATGGGACCAAAAGGCCCTAATTCTTTTTGAAATGCAATTAATTTATTGCATTAGCTAACATCATCTCTATTTAGGAAAATATTTAACGTCATTAGTTGCATGCGGCAACACGTATTAATAGGAAAATACGAATTGTTAATTTGCATTAAGAAAAAGTCACGGCTAATCCGTGACAAAGGGACACACATATCTTTTGGCCTTAATTTTCCACTAAAGATAAGAGAAAATTAAATATTACCTTAATGCAAATTATTAAAAGTTAGCTAGCAGAAAAGACAGTAATGCAATTGTTTCACTTGCTCGTGCGTTCTGTAATCAGTAGGTACTCAACTACCTAAGGTAAAGTTAATTTACCCATAATTTGCACACTCAATGGTATTTTTCGTCGAAATAGTAAAGAAAGGGTTTGGACATTATTAAACACGGGAATATAGAAAGTAGAAATACATTAACATCACCGAGGACATGACCCTAGATAGGAAGGTCTGGAGGACGCGAATTACGGCAGAGGATTAGGGCCAGTTTGGGTCGCTAGTGTAGGGAATTACTTGGTGGGTGTTTTGTTCCTATTATGATTCCGTGTTCCGTGTTCCATGTTTTATTACGAATCTGGGTGCTTTCGTCTACTTTTCTCTGTTTTATATTACTTATGGGTGCCGTATTTATGTTATGTAATCTGCTTTTGTGCTTTACTATGTGTTTGTGTGGTATCTCGTGCCTTGAGCCGGGGGTCTATCGGAAACAGCCTTTCTACTTCATCAGAGGTAGAGGTATGGACTGCGTACATCTTACCCCCCAGACCCCACTAGGTGAGAATACACTGGGTTTGTTGTTGTTGTTGTAGAAATATATTAACACATCAAAAAAGAGGATTTGATTGAGTATTGAGGAGTCGAGGAATTTAGGTCAAAATACCAAATGAAAGTAAATTGTTTTTTTCTTTTTTTCATTCTTGAAAAAGTGCATATCTTGGTCGAATCTACTTCCATAACGGTGCTCAACAATATTATCATTATGGTAGATACACAAATCACCTAAACACTACTCAAAGCGAAGCATAATTGATTCTAATCAAATAGTCGAACAATAACAACATAACCAGTATATTCTCACAAAATGGGGCCTAGGGAGGATAAGTGTACGCAGTCTATATCACTACCTCAGATGTGAGATAGAAAGGTTATTTCCGATAGATCTCAGGCTCAAAATAAAACAGTCTAGACAAGGAATAGTAAAATGCCAAGATACAATAGAAATCAACACATTCGATAATACCATATACAAGCTACACATACTATATTTTGCATCAGGATAGTATCAGAGGCGTTAAACTATTTACGCATTTAGATAACTTTGAACTGGAATAGCAAGTAGCTATTATCTCTAATATGAATTAATTGGAACCTTGTTAAATGAAAATTGCTAAATCACAATAGGTTAAAAATTTTAATTAATGGAATAAAAAAAAATTCTTATACCTCTTGTCTTGCTTATACATCTTGAATTAAAAAGAAAACATTTACCAATATTTTATGTCGCATTGGGAACACTCCACACCCTATCATAGACAAAACATGCGCAATAGTGGTATGAATTAAAAAAAAAATGCTCATGAACGCTAAGTGGAGCTAAGAAATCAATCCTCATTATTATACTATGATTATATATAATTATATACATATATGGTGAAAGGTGAAAAATCCTATGATCGTATACGTTAAGAGAAGAGGTTATAAGGTGAAAAATCAAATTCTCATTAATAAGGTTAACATTTATTAAAAATTACACAAATACAGTTTTCAATATTACAAAAAATTTCAACTCCCTAAACATATTACAAAAATCCTAATATATACACAGAATGTTATGTATATGTCGGTTATACTATGTATATTAATAGAAAGAGAGAGTAAAGTAATTTAAAAAGTAGGAGAGAGTGTAATTACTTCCAAAAGGTTGTATTTATGTTATTTATTAAAATTTAAATAGTTAACTAATTGAGTTGTTAAGATTTTTAAAGTTCATATAGCTCGTTAGTATATGAAATTTTTATACTATTAAATCATCTTTTTAACTTATTAGTCACATATTTAAGGACTGTTTGGTTCGCACGTAATTGTTTTTCAAAAACTTGAGATAGAAAATTTTGGTTGGCTTACTAAAAATGTTAAATTCCATATTATTATGGAGAGTGATCTCATATAGGAGTAACATTTTAGAATGGAGGTGTCATAAATGCTTGGATAGGGTCCATTTTTCCTTTTTTATTTTTCAATATGTGGTCATAAGTCCCTTTTTGAGATTTATAGAGAATTACATGGTCATCATTTATCTGGACCTACAAGTAAAGCTACCATTTATTTTGGAAATTAGCCTAAAAGCCAATTTATTTGGTTGAGTAAAGCGTCTTTTTCTCTTTATTTGGTACTATAATAATAATGCTTCAAAAAGCTGTCATGAATAGTAAATGTAAGATTTTGCAAGCAAGTTGACAAAGTCAAACGACAAATGAACCAAGAGTTTCATTATGAAACTAATCATAAGAAAAAGCTTGTTTATTATATGCATTCAATTATTTTATACTATGCCCTTAATATTTTACTATTTTATAATTGCACTACAACTATTGATCCCTCACCTTTGCATTGGAGATCTTTTTGTTCTTTTGTGTTAAAGATTCTCTTGATTGTTGAATAAACAAATGTACAAATCCTCATCCTGTTTTTTTGCCTTTAAAAATAAAGTTGAGGGGACGTTAAGATATGTCATAAAAGACAAAAACATATAAGGAGGAAAAAAAAGACAAATCTTGAATAATTTCATAATTTTCATTTTTAGAAAGATTGGTTATGATTAAGATTGTGCAAAATTGGAAATGTAATTAAGACATTTCCTTATGATTCAAATCAAAAAATGGATCTTTTCAACTAAAAGAAGAAAAAAAAATAAGGAGTCAGTGTTTCAAATAAATGAATAAATATTACGTTAATATCAAAGTTTTGAATATATAAAAATAATATATCAAGTATAATTTCACCAAGTAAGATTTAAAAAGGATATAATATACGTAAAATATATCACTACTAAAACATAAATAGTGTCAATATATTATTAAATCAATATGTCATTAATCATATTTTTGAGTTAAATTAAAACTTCTATATTGTGCAAATGTGAAAGCTATCTCATAATCATACATATACCTACAATATCAATCTCAATGCATATGCATTAAATTGATGGATTCACTTACCTAAACTCTAAACGTTGATGTTATGGTATTGGTCACAACATTAAATTCAAAATATAATTAAATTGATGATGCAATAAGTATGACTTTACAAACTTCAACAACCCACACCCATTAAAAAATAAATGTCAATTAAAAATTTAAGATGATAATTAGTTGTTATTTTTTTTTTAGAAACATATATGGCAATTTAGTAAAATAAAATGCAAGATAATATCGCATATAATAAATTTTATAGTTATTTTTTTTTCGTACCACACATATAGTGTGAGCTTAAGGCGTATTGGAGTGTTCTTTTATTTTTATAAACGCGAAAAGAGCTAAAACGGTATTTATTTTAAGGCGGAGAAGTGTGATTAGAAAATCATGGCTGGGTGTAAACAAAGCCGCGTTTTATGTGGGGGCAATTTCGATGAAAGAAATAAATAGTGGGGTCGAAATATAAAAATCCGAAACCATAAGGATCTTTACTTGTCAGGTCAATTTATTGTAATTACTAATATAGTACACCTTTTTTCATTTTGTGTTCTTACTAATCCACAAACTTTTTTCACTTCTCTCTCTCTCTCTGCTCTCTCTATCAACATGATCGGTGCAAACAAATGCAACCTCTCCGGCGAGTTCCCATCGGAATGTTAATTTTCAATTTCCGGCTACTGAAAATCACCGGTAGCTTACTTACCGGACGTTTATCTAAGTCTACATTTTGAGCTTTTCTAAGTATTTTTTTCACGCACTTTTTCACCTTACTGTGTGAAAACTGCGGAGGTTGGCGGTGGCATTGTCAAGTGGAGCTGCATTTTATCTGATTGAAGTTAATTTTTTAGCAGAAGTGGAAGTTTTATTTTTCATCTTCAGTTGCCGTTTTTATAATCTCTTCCGATCTCGCTTCTCTAAGGTAATTCGATTTAGATTTTCTTTGTTTTTTTCTCTTTCTCGTAATTTCATTTTCTCTTTTGTTTTTTTTCTGATTTTAGCTTTTAGGTTTCTTTGTAAAATTTTCTGTTTTTTTTTTTTTTAGGTTCACTATTTGAATTCGTCTAATTAGTTTGTTAGTTATTTTTGTAAAAAAAAAATCCTTTTTTCTGAGTTTTTTTTTTCCTTGACTGGTTGATCTGAAGTTTCATATGGACTTTTGTGTATTTTCTAGCTGCTAATCTTGGTTTAAACGGTGTAATATATGCAACAAATTGTTGAATAAGCTAATTATTTGTGTAATATATGGACCTTGTTTATTTTCTAGCTGCATAATCTAGGTCTAAACAGTGTAATATATGCTACAAATTGTTGAATAAGCTAATTAAATTGTGTAATATATGGACTTTTGTTTATTTTAATCTAGGTCTAAACAGTGTAATGGAATATATGCAACAAATTGTTTAAGCCTTTTTTGTGTGTCTTGGTTTGTCTTGGTCAATTCATTGACATACCATCTATGGAAAAATTATGTATCTCCAAAATAATCGATAGAAATGCAGCAATAAGGCCATTTTAGCATCATAAAGGAGTAGTTCCCCACCCGGGAGCTACTTCTCCATATTCCTATTTAATGGTTGTTTGAAAAAATGCATCTTTTGTAGCTTCACTTATGGGATCCTTAGCATAAAGATCTATGTCTCCTTTTACAGGTAGCAAAATGAGGGTGCAAATTGTCTGATATTTGATTTTCTCTATGATTTTAAAGCTATAGTTTGTAATCTTGTCCTTTTAAGTTCAGGTACTTGCTACTTATGGCTTCGATGTTGTATGGTTGTATTATGTGTGCTGACTTGAACACATGCCTATTTTTTTGGCTGTTTGGCGTATGGAAAATTGAAATTATTTGGGATTTGATCTCTACTCTTTGGGTATTAGTGTTGTGTGTTTACATGGATTGATGAACACTATGGATTACATGGTTAATTGTGTGTGTCTCAGGTGGTGAGATGAATGGGTTTGAGAATGGTAAAAATTGCAATCTTGATAAACCTTTTCCAGGATGCTTGGGACGAATGGTGAACCTTTTCGATTTAAATTCTGGGGTGGCAGGAAACAAGCTTCTTACTGATAAACCACATGGTGATAATGATCTTCTTTGCTATATATTTTTCTATATTATGTTCCGTCATTTTTTTTTGAATGCTTTGTTGAGAACCACATTAACAAGAAACTCTGGGCTAATGATAAAGAGTGACTATTGAAGTTTTTTTGTGGAGTTGATTCTTCAAACTTGGAAATGGTGCATAAAATAGTATTGTTTGCAGACGACTAGTCGGCTACCAAGTTCAGAAAAAGATATTTTGGATGTATGGTATACCGGTATATGAAATGTGACTTCCATCTGGAGCTTTTTTTCATCTTGCACTTAAAAAAAGCTCCTGCAAGAACTGTTGGATCTAGTTTGAATTCATATGGATGATATTTGAGTATTTGGCTGTATTGTTTTTGCATCCGCTAACTGTGAAATTGAATCTTTGTGTTGACTTGGTCCGTCTTAATGCAGGCTCTCTTTCGAGGAGCCAATCAGATGTTGTCAGGATGTATCCATCTGGGGATCAAATAGAGGAAAAAATGGTATATCGTCAGACTTTCGCTAGATGATATTAATTAAGGAAGCAAGATGAGCTGGTTTTTACAGACTTTGGCTTCAATACTAACGCTCAGATATGGTGCATGCAGATTGTTTCAGATTTGAAGAGAAACAGTTCAAACGGGAAATCAAATGGAACACCAATGAAGATGCTTATAGCCCAAGAGATGTCCAAGGAAATTGATTCTTGCCAGAATCCACCTAGTGTTGTTGCCAAGTTGATGGGCCTTGATGCTTTTCCAACTCGGGGATCTGTTTCAGCTACGAGAAGTCATTTTGGAGGTCATTCTCGATGTCATACCGATTCCTCTTTCAGTTATTGCCAGCATGAAGACAGATCCTTGATGGAAGAAATGCATCAGGAATTTCATCAATGTCCAGAACAGGATGAATATAAAGATGTGTATGAAGTTTGGCAGCAACCCACTAAGATACACTGTGTGAGAAGCAAATCTCCCCAAAAGGCAAGACATGAAGAAACCAGTATTGACAAGAAGGTAGCTTTTGTTCGTCAGAAGTTCATTGAAGCTAAATGCCTATCTATAGATGGAAATCTTCGCCAGTCTAAGGAATTCCAAGAAGCATTGGACGTTTTAAGTTCCAACACAGATTTATTCCTCAAGTTTCTGCAAGAACCCAATCCAATGTTTTCTCAGCAGTTACAAAAGTTGAAGTCCGTACCTCCTCCTCCTGAGACAAAACGGATAACTGTTCTTAGACCAACAAAGATGGTGGATAATATTAGATTTGGTGAATCAGGAAACAAAAATGAAAAAGAGGTGAAGCGAGCCACCCAGGTGGTTCAGGGAAACGGGGTAGATGAAAGCCATTGTGCTATTTCCCCTCTTGCGCCAGGTTGGAATATTGATGAAAATCCCCCTCAGTCGACAAGGATAGTGGTGTTGAAACCCAACCTTAGCAAGACACCCAACTGCAGAGCTGCAAGTTCTCCATCTTCAGCATCACCGAGAGCATCAGAAGCTCAAATGAAGTATGTAAACGTAGAGGATAATGAAGTTCAGGATTTGGGAGAAGTGGCCATGGGCATAACACAGAAGATGCGAGAAAACCTTGGTGGACACAGAAGAGATGAAACCTTGCTTTCTTCTGTGTCTTCCAATGGCTACATTGGTGATGAAAGTTCATTTAACAAGTCTGAAAATGAGTATGCAGCAGGAAATCTCAGTGATTCAGAAGTCGCATCACCCGTTTTTAGGCACTCCTGGGATTACATTAATAGATTTGTCGAGCCCTACTCTTGCTCCTCCTTGAGCCGTGCATCTTATTCCCCGGAATCTTCAGTTTCCAGGGAAGCCAAGAAGCGACTTTCAGAGAGATGGGCAATGGTGGCATCTAATGGAAGTTGTCCAGAACAAAGACATCTGCGAAGAAGGTCCAGTACATTAGGTGAGATGCTTGCCCTTTCTGACACGAAGAATTCTGGAGAAATGGAGCAGGAGATTAGCAAAGAAGAGCCCGGAACTTCAAATTCCAACTTGATGAACAATTCCAGTAGTGCTGAAGGCATTGATGAGTCACCAAGGAACCTCTTGCGTTCTAAATCTGTTCCTGTATCTTCGACTGAATTTGGTACGCTGTTGAATGTGAATGCTCAAGGTCCTGAGGCAGGAAAACCCAACCTGCCCGAAGAGACAACAAAGCCAAGAAGCACAAAATTGTCACTGAAAAATCTGTTGTTCCCAAGGAACAAAAAACCAAGCAAAGACAGTGGGAGCCATCTGCAATCCAACAATGAAGTGCAGTCTGGTGTTAAGTCTTCACATTGTGCTGCAAAAGTTGATCCGGGGCGTGAGTTCTCGTCAGCCGATCTTCACAAATCATCAGGCAAACTAGCTTCCCAGTATTTGTTTGGGGAGAAAGGCATAATTTCTCCTGAGGTAATGTACTCATCTCTCTCAAAAAACACTTTCCGGGTGATAACTTAGTGTGATTTTATGGGTCAACTAATGGGAAATTAGTACAGTTCAATTTTTCCCTCATTCCTTTAATATGATGGTTACTGAAACAAACATCAATTCATTTTACTTTTTGGTTCTTTTGTTTGATGGCTATCATCTGTGTTCTTCGAAAAAGTAGGCAACAGGAGTTCTCTCACTTTTTGATTCATCTCCTTGTAATTTCTTTGCATACCTTTTTCTTAAATCTCATTTTTGGATTCTGTTCAAAGAGGTTTTGTCAGTGTATAGGGACTTTCTATCTCACCAACTGTAATATGATTGATATGACTGTTTCACGAATTGACTGCTTACAAAGAAATTCAAAGCTCATTTATGTTACACTTTTAGCAGGTTGGCCTATTTGTATCGAAATCTTTTCCTTTGGAAAACCAAGGTGAGAGTCAGGACCAACCAAGTCCAGTATCTGTTTTGGATACAACATTTGAAGAGGATGAACATCCAATATCCTCTAGCAGGACGAAGCCAGATCATCATGGTAAATCATGTGACCTGTAACACTTAAATCTCTATTTTTTCCTTTTGCTTTTGATACATGTGCTATATGTGCAACTTCTAGTTTGACCTTTCTTTGTTTGGATCAAATCTAGCAGGTGGTAAGTTGTCTGTTGACCCTATAAGGTGCAATCTCATTGACAAATCTCCTCCAATAGGATCAATTTCTCGTACTCTGTCATGGAACGATTCCTGCTTAGATACGGCCAGTTCAGTTCCTTTAAGACCATCCTTTTCCACTTGGCAGACAGAGGAAGAAGAAAAAGAATGCTTCTCTTTTGTTCAAACATTATTAACGGTGGCTGGCCTTGATGAAGTACAATCTGATGCATTCTTATTGATGTGGCATTCGCGTGAAAGCCCTTTGGATCCATCAATAAGAGAAAAGTATGTTGATCTGAACGAGAAGGATATACTACACGTGGCCAGGCGAAGACAAAGGAGATCAACCCGAAAACTTGTGTTTGATTGTGTAAATGCAGCGCTGATGGAAATTGCAGGATATGGGCCAGACACTTGCCAAAGAGCCGTGCCTCATAGTGGGGTCGGTAATAATCTCCCAGGAGGAGCTAAATTGATATTGGTGGACCAGGTCTGGACCCGAATGAAAGAATGGTTTTCTAGTGACGTGAAATGTCTCTTTGGTGATGATGAGGACGGTAACAGCCTGGTGGTGGATGGAATGGTGAGGAAAGAGGTTGTAGGGAAGGGGTGGCTTCAATATTTGAGATTAGAATTAGACAATGTAGGAACGGAAATTGAAAGGGAGTTGCTGGAAGAGCTTGTGCATGAATCGGTCATTGAATTGACAGGTAGAGTGTGACGAGCCTTTTCCATTTTATTTTTGTATCCCTTGATATTCTTGTCTCTAATTTACCTTGTATAAGAACATTATCTCCTGTATTATTGTGTTTGCCAACAATGCTGCAAACATTGTTTATATTGCAAATCTGTTCTGTTTACATCTGGAATTGTTTTGAATTGTATGCCTTTACTATGGTCTATTTGTCATTTGTACAGTCTAATAAGCCAGCCGACACAAATGCAGTTTTTAACACTTGCCATTTGACCTTAGCTTGTGTTATAGATTGGTCTCATTTTTCCTTTTCACCCATCCAAAATATAAACCCCCACAAGTCATCATGCATTTTCGACTGTGGCTTAATGGTCAATGACATAAGCAAGAACTTAGAGAGATTAGAGTTCATCAGTATTTCTTTTATTTATTGTCTTTAAGCTTCATAAGATATTTCATAAAAGACTAAATAGTTGAGGTGCATATAAGTTGGTCTTATCAGTATTTCTTTTATTTATTGTCTTTAAGCTTCCTAAGATATTTCATCAAGAACTAAATAGTGGAGGTGTGCGTAAGTTGGTCTTACAGTTTAGTTTATTTATTGTCTTTAAGCTTCATAAGATCTTTCTGACCCCTCCCTCTCCCTCCTCAGCTTCACCAACCCACCAATTATCTCTTGTGATTTTGGGTAGCAAATGTGATCACAAGCACGTGTCATCCCCAACTTATGTTTTGTCTTGTCTGACTGCCAATAGTCATTATTAGTCCATTGAAGAATCCATTCTTAGGCGGAAGTGCCAAGTTAGTAGGATATTTTTTACTGGACCATAAATAGAACTAGAGGAGGAGAAATCTCTCGTGACTTGTAGGGGCAACGCTTTGAATATCCCATGCATCTATTTATTCCGAGTCTGGAGCCTAATGGGCAACTCTTTTTATCGAAAATTTTGAAGTAGCAATGAAAATGATAAAATGCCAAAGGGTTGGCGGGGAAGGCATCCCCGCCTTACCTTTAAACATTTAATGATGTCAGTTAAATGGTTAAAGGTGATGTGGGATGGCTTCCTCGCCTTTGCCCCTTCGAAATTTTGGAAAAAAAAAGTTGTCCTTTAGACTCCGGATCCAGCGGCGGACCTAAGTTCAAAAATGTAGTGCTGCAACACCCATTAAAGTCGATGCAGAACATGTATAATTATATAAGAAATGTATAAAATTTGGTATAAGATGGAAAAAAGCACCCATGAAACCATGAAGATAGTTGGGTCATGGGTGTTTTGATTTCCAAGCAGATCCTTAAAGCTTTGAGTGTTAACATTTGTGTTTGAACCTCCCGAGCACCCACGACCCTTAAATCTTGGATCCGTCACTGTCTGGATCCTATTTATTCTTCTTCAAGCTGCCTATATAGAGAATTGAGAAAGCAAAAAATCTATAATAACGACAATATAATATCTACCCATTGATTTTAATGGGCTGTACAGCAAATAAAATGAAAATGTCAGTGTACAAGCATAGCCAAAAGATTCACATGCCCGACATGCGCTAGAAAAAGTGTAGGATTCAAGGCTTGAAGTTTATGAGTTCTGCGTTCTTGCTAATAATAGTAATATGTACCTGATATTTGCGCCAAATAGTAAAATGATACCTATATATTATTACGTACTTTGAGATGCAATGTTAAAGGTTATATTGCTAAGTAATTTGATGTAAACACCAGTTCAGAGTAAGAATTTTTTTCAACATACTACTAGGGACCCTAATGGTAAAAAGCCCCTGCTGAAAGTGCTGCAACAGCAGGTTAATTTGTCCTTGAAAGAGTCAGTCAGATTCACTAGAATTTGATTGAGCCTGCATATTTATGAAGAGGAAAAAGACTTACTAGTACTCAGTGTATGCACCAAATCATGTTAATCTATCACCACTGAACGATGAATTGATAGTAAGATTAGGTAATAAAACCTTATAAAACGAACGTTGTATGCATAGTCAAATTTTGTTTATGCAGACGATGAACCACTTTGGTGAAAATTTTGCATCCGTGCTAGTGCAGGTAAGTATTTTTGTCCCTCAAAATATGGAGAAACCTTAATTTATTTATTACTGTGTGAAAACCAAAAACAAGGCAATGGCAAAAAATTTGATTGTTGGAGTTTGGACCACCCATTTGTTTTGGCAAGACAAGAGTAGGACCAGAAATGCATTGATTGCACATGTGTTTTATGGGTATATTGTAAAATGGCTTGTTCAATCACACCTAATTGCTGACCTCTATTGGTACAATACCACTCAAAGTTGCCACTATATCTACCTAATTCAATTATATATCAAGATCCCAATTTTTATGTGCAAAACATTTCAACCTCTTAAATAGGTGCAACAAATGCTATAGCACAAGCATATCTTGGGTCATTAAAACTTATTAATGTTCTGTTCATGTATATGTTTGTATTCGTGCGCAAGCGAAATACACTGCATCCGTGGAGATAATAATAAGTGTATTCGCTTATAGTATCCATGCAAGGAAAAGTAATGTATCTTTGTGCATAACAATAGTAAAATACGTTGTTTTAGTGAGGGTAATGAGTGCATCTACACGTATATAATCTTTGTCTACCTGTATCCGCGTAGATAATAAGCATACCCATGCGTATCTACTATAAAAAAACTCAAACTATTCTCATGTTATCCATTTTTTCTTAAACTACTGCTATTTCGGATAAATATATGGCATTAGCTTGTTTTATCGCGTAATTTTCCATTGTTTAAATGCGTATAAAGTGAATCGAACACTTAAGAGACAAAATAAATAAATAATTTTTTTTAAAAAAAACATGGGCCTCTGCCTGACATGATACCGGACCACGCCAATAGGGTGTATTTGGTGTGAAGAAGAAGGTGGGCCTGGTTTGGGCCGTCGTGTGATATAATTGGGCCAGCTGATTGTTCGACCTGTAGTAGCTATTCTACCTACACAAATTGGTCCATCTTTGGCCCAAACATTTTTTCCTAATACAGAGGTTGGGCCTGGATTGGGCCGTCGGGTGATATAATTGGGCCTACTGATTGTTGGGCCTGTAGTAACTATTCTACCTACAGCAATTGGTCCATCTTTGGCCCAAACATCTATCTATATCTCATAAGAGAGGAAAAATGCCACATGTCAACACCATAAAAAAGTATTTTTTATTAAAAATTAAATATGAAAATAATAATTTAAAAAACAATAACCATCACCTTTATGTAAATTGCACATTAAGAAAAGGAAAAAAAAATATATAAACTGCAACGTAAAGATAAATCCTCTTTTTTTATAGCAACTACTTCTATATTTTACTGCAAATAAATTACCCTTTTTGCTCCTTTTTTATAGGAACTACTCCTAAATTTCAACTACAAGTCAGTTCCTCTTTCAAAATCTTCTTATCTGTATATATCTATATGATCGATTATGAATTCATTTTAATTTCTTCTCCAATAGAAAACAAATTGTCAGTTCTTTTTCTTCCCACTTCCACTGATAATCTCTTTTTCTTTCTGTCTTATTCCTTTTTTCACTATATACTCATCAAGATAAATATCTTCTATCACACTTATTTTAAAATTAATTTTATGATTGATATTTTAGTCACCAAAAAAAACTGTACTATACCAATTAAAGTTTATCCGATGATGAAATGAAAAAAAAAAAAATGATGAGATGAAGAGAGAATAGGAGGCCTTCAAATGAACGTGATAGCCAATAGTTTTATCCTTAACTGAGCATATAGATGACTAATATATTGTCAGATTATTTTGATTTCATTTATCTTTACACATCAAATGGTTTCACCTTTTATTGTAAGATTTTGTTTGGAGCCCTTTTATATTTGGTTCGGTTCTCAAGATTCATCAGAAAAAATAAATTTCAACGTCGAAAGGTAGGTTGTTTTGTAGTGTAATATTAATTGTATTAGTATTGAAATTTTTGTTTCACTAATGGCTACATTACAGAATGTTTGATGTTCTTGGTGGAATTTTTCAGTTATATTTTGATGTTGAGCCATAAAAAAATAACAACATGAAGTAATATTGGTAAGATATACTTTAAATTACAGCATCACTATCATCTTCTTACAAATAAATATTCTCAAAAATAATAAATGAAAAAATTTCAACTTCTCAAACAAATGCATAAGATGTTTGAGAATTTTTTCTTATTGAAAGTAAATATATAGTTGACTCTTAGGAAGAAAATCAAGATTGTTAATTTTATAAAACAATGCATGCATGTAGGCTATCTATAATTTACAACGATTTTTAGATATCTTTTCTATTTAAATTTTTTATTATCTTATATTTAAGTATTTGTATCTTATTAGAGAAGCAAAATTCTCATAGAATGCAATTGTGCTTTATATTTTTTCTTTTTTCAAATTCAGTGTTGATGAATTTATGTGTGATTATTTTCCAAATTTTTTGTTATTTTCTTTTTACTTTTCATTATATTTGTATCATCTAACATAAAATTTCATGTCTGTATTAACTAAATATATGTAAATTTAACGTGTTTTTCATGAAAAAAATCCTCTATAAAATTATGATGTTTTATTATTAGTTGACTCAAATCTCGTGTATTACATGTTTTTAGGCTAACTGAAAATAATCGCCACTATTAATTTTTCTTCTTTAGCATTTTTGTCATCTGATGATAGTAATGACATGTATATTTTTGCCATAGTGCCTTCATGAAGAAGTAAAAATACCTGAAAATAAAATGGAGATGTGATATTTACTTTAAAATTATAGATAATAATGTATAGTATTTAATATTTCATATCACATTAGATAAATAAATATAATTATATATTTTGATATGTACATTTGACTCTCTTAACTCTTTCAGAATTTATATTACATAAACTGTAGATCTTTTAATTTTAAAATAAATTAACAAAAATATTGAATTCAAAGTTGACAAAAGGCTGTACATATTTTTTCTAAAAAAAATGATTGGATACAATTTTAATCTTACTTTAATTTCTGTTCTTGAATTGAAGTAGATTGAATTAAAAAAAATGAAAAAAGATACATCTAAAAAAAATCCTTTTCGTAATTGTAGGACTTCTCATAACAATTTTCTATCTGTAATTTCCCACTTATCTAATTGTAAGAGTTTTTAAATTCAAAATTACTTTTTATAACTGCTCATGGTAATGTTGCTAAAATTTGGGATAAAAATTTTATAAATTAAAAACACAGGTTCACAAATTAGTTTTAAGGCCAATTTTTGTGAAATTTTATTTTCACATAATACTCCTAAGAGACAGTTACATTTACAATTATACTATGCCAAAATATAGGACTTAGGAAGTTCTAAAATTTAAAATACAGTTCGAAACACAAATTAGGTTTGGATAAAAATTTTCTTTAGGTAAAATCATATTTCTATAAAATACTACTAGGTTGACAATTGTCAACATCAGAAAAATACAATTTAAAAATAAAATTAATTCAAGTATTAAAAAAAGATAACTAAAATGAAAAAATATATACTAATCTGCACATTTGCTATCCTTATATATATATTGCATATACAAAAAAAAACAAAAAGAAATAAAAATCTTCATAACATGCATATTAACTTCCACGTCCATTCTGAAATGAAATATGAATTTCGCAAAATAAGTTTCGCTTTGTATATTTAGTTATATGAATAGGAGCATATAAATTTATTTATGCTTTTAAAGAATATTAAAATTTTTACTAATTTTATCTTGATTTAGTAAGTGGATAAGTAATTGTGACATGTATTTATAATAAGGCGGACAACTAAAATGAGCCGGAAAGAGTATAAAAGTGCATACAAAGCTTATTTGGCTTAAAAATACTTAAAATAAGTCAATTTAAACTTTCTCAGAGAATCTCACATTCTCAATTTCAGCGACACCAACCATTAACTCGACAATATATATATATAGCCACTTTTTGTTATCCTGAATTTCTTAATGATTGAATTGATTTAGATTCAACTTTGTAGACGATGTAATGTTGGTTTATATAGGTGTGAGTTTTACATATTTAAAAAGTAGTAGTTTCATGAAGTCGATTAAGTTCCTAGAGTCGCAAGGGCGTTTGCAATTTTATGTGCGCAGATGCAAGTGGAAGTAAATAAGATTAGTGTAAGAGACTTCAATTGTAAAATCTAATTCATGGGATGAGAGACTAAAAATAATTTTATATGTAAATCTTTACACTAGAGAAGTAAAGTCAACAAATGAATAGGATATGTGGTAATCTTAGTATGTATGATTATATATTTGTTGAAGTTTGCAACTTGAATCTAGATTGATATTTTAATGATGTAATGGTTTAATAGTTTTAAAAATTTGTGGGGTTTTAATGTCTACAAGAAACGCATATAACTTAAAGAGTCCAAATAAAACTGCAACTTCATCTCAAATAATTTCATATCATGATTTGAAATTGTTATTTCATATCGTATGGTCAAATGGACCCTAAACGATGAACGGCAATAGTGTTGATTGACGTTGTAGATAAAGATGATGAACATAAAAAAAGTGAAGAAAAATTCTTTCATAAATTTGATAACACAATCTTAGAAATAGAGAACAAGATCATTGTGGAAGAGGGAAATGTGAAAGTTTAAGAGCAAGAATTGAAACGACTAAACCTATATTATCTATTAGGATAACTATATGATTTAATATCAAATCTTCAAAAAAAAAAATATGCAACTTGGAGTTCTCGTATCTTCTTATTCAATAATTTATATGATTTTATTTTTATTTTATTGTGTATAAAATGGTTTGAACTTCACAAGTGATAAAATAACCAAAAAATAAATAAATTGCAGTATGATCAACTAAATAAGATATACTTTTTTATAATTTATTTTCTCTAAAATACCCGCACATCGCGTGGATACATATACTAATTTTTTCCTAATACAGAGGTTGGAGCTTAGATATATAAATAAAACTTATGTTTTTCCCCTTTTAACCAAAAATTAATGAAACATATTTTTGTGCACGGGTGTAAAGAGAAAGATATTTCATTAATTATGATGTTGTGACCACAAAAAGTTATAGAAAAATCAGTATAGATACTACATTAATCAAATGCACATGATCTATTTGTGACATTTAGTCCCATTTAATCCTAATTTTGTATATATTTTTTCTTTTGTAAAGATATATAATTAACTTTCGATATATTTTTTATGATTTTGGATCTATCGAGATATATAATTAGCTCACGATACATCTAATAAAGATCTATAATTAGTTGGGATTTTTGTAATTACTTTATAAGAGTGGGATTCCTATAAATATGGTAAGTTAGTGTATGTTTATGTTACTTTCTAAATAAACAAAAATTAATGAAAGATATTTTTGTGCACAGGGTGTAAATGGAAAGATATTTCATTAATTATGATGCACAAAAAGTTATAGAAATATCAGTGTCGATACTACATTAATCAAATGCACAGGATCTAATTGTGACATTTAATCTCATTAATTATAATTGAGATGTTTTATTCCATTAATTATGGTGTCGTCGAGTATAAGAATTTAATCACGACGTCTTATTCCATTAGTTATATTTATTCAAAATATAAATTAATCCAAGAATTACAGACACAAGACTATAATCTCAAAATAATTTAACTAAAAATTACATATATACAAAAGTTAAGGTTACATAATTATATTAAATCCCAAATTGGTAAAGTATTTACACAAATTCCAAAATAATTACAAAAATTTCTTTATTTGGTAATTTCTCTCTCCTTAATATTATACATCTAAAAAAGCCACCTTTTCCTTCCTCTTTTACTCTCCCATTACAAATCAGTTTATCCTCCATTATTCAATCCCTTTTTGCACGCCTAAAATCAAGCAATCATACTTTTAGAGTTTACCATTGCAAGTTTTCAAACATTAATTGAACTTATTGATTTCATTCATTAATTTTTTTAATTTTTTTTTTAACTTCATCAAATCAGAAAGTCATGGACTTGTTTGAGAAAACAAAGGCAAAAAAATGGCGACGAATTATCAGAAACTTCAAAAAATCTTAATTGGGCCATCATCATCAGGAGAGCACAACGGAGTGAAACATGCCACGAAAAATAAATCCCCTGAACAGATCACAACGAAGTTTATTCAAATGATTGAATCAACGAAATCACTTACTCAATCTTCTGTATGAATCTAAATCCTAATTATTTGATGATTTAATGTTTGTTTATATTATTCTCTTTCTGAAAAGGAATTATCTTGCTCTGTTTTATATTTTTTAATACTCTTTCAAAGATTCTATTTTGTAATATCAAATTCTTCCAATATTTTTGGATGTAACTTTATGTTTCAAAGATTCTATATTTTATATGTTTCAGTATTTTGTCTAACTTTATATTTATTTTTTTGTTGAAACAAGCTAGCTTTGTGGTTGCAAAAATAACTGCAATTTATGCACCGAGGCTACTCAAAAGAATAAGTGATTTGCTACGATGGAAAAAAATTACTTGTCATCGCATTCAAAGATATAGATTTTATACATTATACATTACTTTATTTAACACACTTATGTATAATATAAATTTTTGTATATATAGAAGAGATTGTTTTTGTATTTAGTTGAATTATACAATTATTCTGACAAATAATGTTAATATCTTATATGTATGGTGTAACGTTATACATTCTTGAAATTTTTATTTGAAAGTATAAGATATAATATATCAAGCATTATACATTAATTATTTTGGAAGACTAATGTATAATATAAGTCTAATGATATATATTTTCAATATGTTATACATTAGAAGTTCTTATTACATTAGTTGTGTTTTATGTTGTTTTTTACAGTTAAAAAGTCTTATTTTTATATAATTTTTCATTATACCTTCTGTCAAACTTATAGATCATACATGTTTAAAGTGAAAATTTTAGATGTGTAATATGACATTATACATTACTGCAGTTTATTTTTAAAATGTATAAGTTGCCCTTATACTTATTCTAATGTATAATATAAGCCTAAAGATATAATATGTTATACATTAAAAGTCCTTATAGGATGCATTTTATCCTTTTATGTGGTATTGTACTGTTAAAAAGTCTTATTTTTATATAAATTTTCATTATATCTTCTGTCAAGATATATAGGTCATACATGTTTAAGGTGAAAATTTTAGATGTGTAGTATGACATTATACATTACTGCAGTTTATTTTTTAAATGTACAAGTTGCCCTCATACATGTGAAATTGTTGTTTGTTTACGAACTTCGCCAATATTCAATTCCATCGCGATCATAGCAATCAATTTCAAAAAGTTAATACTTTCCGAAATAATAATTGCATCACTTTTATGGAATTGACAAATGATTTTCAACTCCCAAATTCCGAAATGACGCAACAATATGAGGATGTTCATATTTTTTTTTCGAGAATTGAAGAACGGCGAAGACGTTTTTTTTTTTTTCAAAAACGTCATTAAAAATGAGAAAAACTAACAGTGATGTTTAAGAGTTTTTTTGAATTTAAATTTCAATTATTTTATTTAATCATACAAAACATAATTATAGGTAATTAATGGTTTTATTTAACGGAATGAAAGATTTTATTTGATTACTCTTTCCATGAATGTAGAAGATTATGTTTTATCATCTTACCTTAAATATAGGGTTAACTGTTTTATCATACATTTGAGCTATGTATGATGGACAGTCGAATGTATGAGTATATTTACAAAATTTAGGAGAGAAAAAACTAGAGGAAATTTTATGTAATTAGTTTCAATAAGTAGGAAATTTATGTTATTTACGCATAATTTAATTCGCAGATCAAATTACTGGAATTGTTTACTGGAAATGTAGGGGGAGGGAATTAAATGGCCGCAAAAGCAAACGATGAATAAATGAATCTGAAATGCAGATCAACTAATCTGTTGCTTTGTGGGGCTTCAGTACTTGCACTTGCAGGCAGAGATTGTACATTTGCCCTAAAATATTTGACTTCGACTGCGTTTCAAGTTCATGACGCGTATTGTCGATTTTGGTCTAACGAACTGCATAAATGTGTCTCTTATTCGAGCTTAAAAAACATGTGTACTATGTGAATATTAGTCAAAACTGTGTTCAAAACAGTAAATAAAAAAAGTAGAAGATGCCAAGGCTTATGGATTAGTTTCTCGCAGGATAATTGTAACATAAATAATATTTACGCATAATAACTTTTAATACGTTGAATTTGTATTTGCCGGAACGTAACCATCTTTGACTTGGTGGATTATATATATATTTTTTCCTCTTACCTACTCGATGTTTATTAGAATCTGACTAATTCAAATTTACATCAAAAAGTTCCACTTTTAAGATAAATCACTTTCTACTCAACAAAGGCAATTGCATGTTCAAATAAGTTTGAACTCCAACTTGTTAAAAATGAAGAGATAGTTGTCACTCATCACAACTTTTAGTGACCATATATGATTAGGAGGCAGCTAGCTACTACTATATACTTATCTATCACTCTTTTCTAGTTAGTGATTGGTCATTAAGTAGATTTGTTCCCATAAAGAGCCAATGAATTTTATTTGTCCCCTAATTAAGGCACTGTCGTTTGGAGCAGGTCTCTTAATTAGCTCATTTGCTTCAGCTAATTGGCTAATTTTGCCTAATAGAACAGATTAAGAAAGTGAGAAATCAACTCAACTCAACATTTTCTCTTAATTTTCCAAAAACATTCCAAGTGTGTGTTTGTGTATTCTTTTTTTTTTTTTTTTTTTTGCAAAAAACATGTACTATAACCTTTCTGCTTTTTTAGCTTAATATTTTGTGCAAATTGTTAGTTAAATTTAAAGTCCCAGAAGAAAAATTTTCGATAGTCTTTCCACATGAAGGTGGTGTCTGGCTATCTCGGGCATGTATCTCGACTAATTTTATTAGAAATCTGTTATCTTCTATCAATACATGTAACGGGTAATATAGTTATATGCTCAATAAATTTAGAAAGATGAGTAGAAATCACCTAACTTTTGCCTTCACCAAAATTTGAACTTGAGACGTCATCATTCGCCTCTCATTTCCACGTCCCTATTGTGAAAATGATCTATTATGATCACATACAATTTGAATAGAAGAAAAGTAATTTTTTTTCTTCAGATTCCTTACATAGAAAAAAGAGCAGTCTGGTGTACTAAAGCTACCGCTATGCGCGGTGTTCAGGGAAGGGCTTCACCACAAGGGTGTATCGTACGCAGCCTTACCTTGCATTTCTGCCAGAGACTGTTATAAAAACTTGAACCCGTGACCTCCTGATCACACGGCAGCAACTTTACCGGTTAGTCGTGTATGGCTCTTATCATTCTTAATTGTGAGTGGCCACAGCCTCAACTGCTAAAAAGCGACAGGAAGAATAGGCTATATTTTCAACAAGTCTCATTAATCAACTGTTTGTCAAGTGTCTCCCTCTGCTAAATCATAGTTACAGGCCCCTCTTTTCTATCTGTTCTCTCCTGTCAGCAGCTGTCTACCACTTAGTTCTATGCATGCAGTGTGCTCTATAGCTAGAATTTTGTTAATTAACTTTAATTAAGAACACTACTCCTCTATATACCATTCATTTATTACTAGCTAGTAGAAACTAGAAACCTGAATTAAGTGATAATAATATATAGTCATGAGCTCTATAGCTACGATGGATGTGTGAGTGTACTAAGAAAGATAGGAGTAGAAATGAGGTTATTTAAAGTAAAGTGGGACTGACTTTGGAGGAAGTCAAGATGAGGGAAGCGAGGTTGAGATGGTTCGGATATATGATGAGGAGGGGCATGCATAACCCAGTGTGGAAGTGTGAGAGGTTGGCTAGGGATGAATTCAAGTGAGGTAGAGGTAGATCGAAGAAATATTGGAAGGAGGTAATCAGACATGACATGGAGCAGGTTCAGCTTACCGAGGACATAACCCTAGATAAGAAGGTGTAGAGGAGACGGATTAGGATAGAAGGATAGTAGGAGTAAGTGCGCCAGTGCTAGTAATTAGTAGGAGGACCTTGTTATCCGTATTAGTAGCTATAGTACTAGTATCATTTCGGAATCTTGTATCGTTTGTTGTATTACTTGGTGAATATTGTCTATGGTACTATTGGATGTTGTAATCTCTATTGTATCTTGTTTTTTGCTATTCCTTGTCTTGATTCTCTTATCTTGAGCCGGGGGTCTATTCGAAAACAGTCTCTCTATCTCACCTCTGAAGTAGTGTTATTGACTGCATACATTTACCCTCTCCAGACCTCTCTTAGCGAGAATATACTGGATATGTTGTTGTTGTTGTTGTTTACTATTAGATCCGATCCAACGAATGACATCTAGGACTATAACATGTCGTGAAAAGAAGCACACCGGGTATACATGCTTCGACCGTAATTATCAATGAATATTCATTTGAATCCACCATGAAAATTTAAATTAATGCTGAAATTTGCAGTATAGAAACTAAATTGGACTAAGTCATTGCTATCATTGTCCATTACTATTCGACTCTTGTGAGCTAGCTAGCTTGAACTAATAATGGATTCGATTGAATCAACCTTCATTCAAAAATTATACCGCATTATTAATAGGATAAGAGCTAGTTTTTCCATTATATGCCGGGGCAGACCTAGGTTGAAAATATTGGTGTCCCGGCACTCATTAAACCCGACGTAAATAGGTATAATTATATATATAAGTATATAAAAATTAGTATAAGATGGAAAAAAACACCCGTGAAACCAAAAAGATAGTTGAGTGTTTTAATTTCTAAGCGGAACCTTAAACCTTTGGTGTCAATATATGTGTTTAAACTTTCCGAGCACACATGACTTCTAAATTCTTGATTTTAAGGCTTACCAATGTTTTTTTCACACAAGTACTTTAATGTTCGAGTTTAATTATATTCATCATCAACTTAATTATTGAACTCACACTAAACTCTCCTCCCTAACATGACTATAAATGAACGGCTTAATTTGAAGCACGTATAACATATATATATAACATTTTAACCCAATCCCTTTTTATCTAAACTTTTTAGAAAAATCTAGTTTGTATAGCTAAGTTGGCCCCCATTTTTACTCACTTTCATGCTTTTTGAAAGCCGCCTATTAAATACATTCCAACTAACCAAGAACAATTAATAATCCATACTCATCCCCTTTCCTATATAAATAAATGATGCCTCATCACTTAATACTAAAGCCAAAAAAGACCAGTAATCTTTAATTTTTAGTCTAGTATATTTCAATATGCCTAGTCCATTTTTTGCTACTACTACTACTACTATTTTCCTAGTAGTGTTATTTATTATTGGAACATTTGTAAGTTGTAGTGAGGGTGCTCCTCGTGCTTTCTTTGTGTTTGGTGACTCTCTTGTTGACAATGGCAACAATAATTATCTACTAACTTCAGCAAGGGCTGATTCTCCACCTTATGGCATTGATTATCCTACTCATCGTCCTACTGGCCGTTTTTCCAATGGTTTCAATATACCCGATCTTATAAGTAAGACATAACTTTTTTTTACGTCCATCTCTCTTTAGTTATACGAGAGATCAGGAGGATCTAGAGCTAGTTCAGTGGGTTCCGAAAGTATTTTCTGTGAAAAACAATTTTTGTTGCTCCTCAAAAGTATTTACTATTTTTTTTTTTCTTTCTAAAACTTCAGCCAAACGCCTCAATTCTCTAAATAAACACTTACATTTTGAAGAAAAAACGAAATTACTTTTGAAAAATTTAATTAAAATAGTGGGGAAAAGGTCAATTGTGCAAATTATGCAAATGCCTCCCACAGAAGTGAATCTTATTTAGTAGTTTCTTGTATGCATGGACAGGCCAAGCTCTTGGTGCTGAGGCAACATTGCCATACTTGGACCCTGAGCTTACTGGAGATAAATTACTTGTTGGAGCAAATTTTGCTTCTGCTGGAATTGGAATTCTGAACGACACTGGAATTCAGTTTGTAAGTCCAATTCTGTTATTATAAGTAACCTAATTGTGTTGAAAAAAAAATTGAACTATGAACGTATAGAACTTAATTACAACGAAAAATGATGGTAAAAGGAAATTGTCACATAGAGCACTATACATTATACTATCAATTGTCTAAGGAAAGTAATGTTTTTAATCAGTGAGAGAATCCTCAACATCTAAGTTGCTCGGACTCTTCAAAAATGTCATGGCGTGCAGATCAGATCCTTCAAGAATAGTACATTTTTCGGAGGATCCAACACAAGTGCGACAATATTTTTGACGAGTCCGAACAACTAAGCTCAACATCCTCTGTGGAAGGCAAGGAGCTAACCAAATAAGCAATAGTTTAACAAGATGTCAAGGTCACATTTTTATCCAATTACGACTGATGCTCGTCATAGAGGATTTACATTTACTCATGATTACCTTATAATCCAGTTGCGTAAATAGTACATATATACATAATAATAATAATAAGTAGGGGTGTGCATCGGTCGGTTCCGTTTGTTTTTTTTTTATACTAAACCAATAATTAAACTAATAAAATATTTTTTATCGATTTTTAATCCTTAACGATTCGATTTTCGGTTTAACCGATAAGAAAATACTAGAAATAAAAAGAAATTGAATCTTAGTTGCAACAAAAATCCTAGATGATGTGTTTTAATTTACAGAATCTTAAAGTTTAAACTAAATATTGTTAGGAGAAATTAAGAGCTTGTATAATTGAAATAATAGGTTTGTTAGAGAAATGAAGAGAAATATATAATAAGTGATACATATATATATATATATAATCAATATTCTTATTGGGTTATCGGTTTACCCAATAACCTAATAAGAAAAAATCAAAACCGAACTAATAACCCAATAATTTTTTTTTGTAAAACCATTAAAACCCCGTTAACCTAATAATCCAATAATAATAACATCTTTATCAATTCAATTTATTGATGGATTTGATTTTGCACACCCCTTCATATTAGTCTGTAAAGTTTTACATTTTATTGTTGTGTTTGTTGGTAGGCAAGCATAATAAGAATAGCGAGGCAACTACAGAACTTCCAACAGTACCAAGCACGAGTTAGTGCTCTTATAGGAGAAGAACAGACAGAGAGGCTAGTAAATGGTGCACTTGTTCTTATTACTTTGGGAGGCAATGACTATGTCAACAACTATTTTCTCACACCATTTTCAGCTAGAAGACTTCAGTACAACCTTGAAGATTTCTCTGTTTACATCATCTCAGAATATCGAAAGATCTTGATGGTACAAATTAAATTAACCAGATTAAATTTTGATTCAACATGTTTAATCGGAAATGACGACTCATCAAATTATTAGGTCAAAACTAACAAAAAAACGCTAATAACTAATGTTTGGTGTGAATTTAGGTATAGAATCGTCAATTCTTTTGAAATAAAATTTACTACATGAAGAATATTATATGTCGTCACAATACTCAAGTATCTAAAATATATTTAGAAAGTATTTGAAAAAATTATAGTAGTAAAAAAATATCTTTTAACTGTGCTAAGTATCCGTTTGAATAGGATTACAATCCGGTCAAATTCATTTTTAATCTCTTTTTAGCCTTTTTTAAGTGTTTGGTAAAATAAAAAAGTACTTTAAAAAAACTAAAAACGGATTTAAAAAAAAATTAAAAGTGAGAAGCTGAGTACCGCCATTTTTTTACTTTTTAGATCAAAATTCTTTTAAGTTTGACCAAGACATTTACATTTTTATCTCTTGTATTTTCCTCCAATTTCAACAATACCCTGAATTTATAGCCCTTAAATATGTTATTTTTCTTTCTTTTTCTCTTTGCCGTTCTCTCCGACTCTTTCCTCAAGTTTCCTCTTCATCTTTGTCCTTTGTTTTTGAATTCTTAGAATTAAAATTATATAATATAATTCAATTTATTTATGGAGTTAACAGCAAGGACGATATTTAAGTTATTTTGACAAGAAAAAAGTGTTTAACAACATACACTTGTGTACAAAACACATCTAACAATTTTTTTTTCCAGCTTCAACACTTATATCCAAACTTATAATTTGTTGAGTAACAATTGCAATAAAAACATCAAATTGTTTGCAGAGATTGTATGAATTGGGAGCTAGAAGAGTTTTGGTGACAGGATCAGGTCCATTAGGCTGTGTGCCATCAAGTCTAGCCTCAAGAAGCACCAATGGAGAATGTGCTGAGGAACCTCAAAGAGCTTCTGCTATTTTCAACCCTCTTCTCATTCAAATGCTTAAAGGCCTCAATCAAGAACTTGGCTCTGATGTCTTTGTTGCTGCAAATGCTGTGGAAATGCAACACAACTTCATCAATAATCCCCAAGCTTATGGTATCACTTCTTTATTTATATAATATTAAAAGAAGCTCTTTCATATAATTTGATTTTTCTAATAGGTGTTAACTAGCATCTTATAGTACTACTAGTCGATATGGTTTCTCATCCGACGTTTGGTTCGATTAATTTATAGTACTAAGTATTCTTTACTAAAAACAACTCAATTTTCGAGACACAAATCCAAGATCTTTGATTTAAAAATGGAAGGGGAGTGAGGGGTACTTACCACCCTACCCTACTTATAACGCCTTTCATTATAATAATAAGTAGTTCATAAGTGTTGTAACAAACAAGATACATATGATAACTTGGAAAATAAAATAAAAAAACATCTTATAAAATGTTACATTACATTGATAAATGTAAAAAAAAATCTTTACACCATTAATGTATGCATATAAATTTCAACTCAACTTTAATGTTAAATCGTCTTTTTACATTATTACTATATTTTAAAAAATACTAATATTTTACTTGTTTTATCTTTTATGTTACTGGTCTCATCACTTGTTATAGACAATTACTTGAACATATGTGTTTGGAGACCCAATAATCTAATTCTTTTTTTTAAGTCCAGATGAAAAAGTTAATCAATGTGTGTGTATGTGTTTTAAATTCTTTTAAATTTACCTTCAATTGAATGGCACCATCAAGCAAGCGCCATTATTAATTATTTTTAAAATTATTTAACAGGTTTTGTTACATCAAAGATGGCATGTTGTGGACAAGGACCATATAATGGAGTTGGTATTTGTACTCCTGCTTCAAATTTATGCCCAAATAGAGATGTATATGCATTTTGGGATCCTTTTCATCCTACTGAACGTGCCAACAAAATTATTGTCCAAACAATTTTTACTGGTTCAGACAAATACATGATACCAATGAATTTGAGCACCATTATGGCTATTGACTCTCTCTAAATCCAATTATATAATATGTATCCTTTTAAAAAAAAAAAAAATGGGAGTAGGGGAAGGGAAAATGGGGAGAGATTACGACGTGAGGAATCGAACTCTCACCAATAAGTTGGAAGTTTAGGTAGCCAACCGATGGAGCTATTAAGATTCCTCCAATTATATAGTATGTATTTCAAGTTCCAATTTTATAATTGTAATTTTGTTATATATAAAATGTATGTGTATGATGATTGAAAAAGAGATGTAATATGTTTTTGTTTAATATATATAATTATTTAGTTGGTGATGTATATAAGCTAAATCATTCTGATCATATATATATATATATATATATATTTCTTTTGTTATCCAGCCTTCTTTCTAAAATAACAAGAATATCTTTTACTACTCAAAGAAGTAAGCAGAAAATGAAAGAAGAAAAAAAGAGCAAAATTTGGTTGCTAATTTAACAGTACTTTGGTTTGGATTGGAACAATGCATAAATTATTAACAATTTCTTTTTGGTCATTTTTTTTTGTGGTATGATTAAAATTTAAATAATTACATTTTAAATTTAATCTCAATAATTAGTTTTTAGGGTGTGATTCTCCTTGGATAATACCATATACTAGTTAATTTTTATGTTTCTAGACATCACCTTCCTTAATGAACCGGGGGATATGGAATCGGAATTTGGATACTGATAAAGGAAAAATAATTTGTGCCTTTATTTTTGAGAAACCGCTTTGTGTAACTTAAATTAACTAATTTCCACCATCCCCGAAGCACCCTTAAATTCATTGTTCTATTAAGTGGAAACGTTACCATTACAGTACTGAACCTCCAAAATAGTTGGCAAGGATTTGCTCTGAGAATTTTGAAATTCTGAAATAAATAAATAAGAAACTTAGACCCAAGATACAACATATTAGAGAGACAAATTTAATTTTACCTTTTCTATATATATTTTTAAAATTATTTGTTTCGGGTTGAAAAGTTTCTTTCACATTAATTAGATTTTAAAAGCATTTAAATAATTATCCATGATGCAACGTGCATTAATCTTGAGTTAAGACTGTCAACGTAGATTCGACTATTCGTTATAATTTGTTTAGTTTTATGATCTTTTATAAGCAATTTTTATTTTTGTACATAATATTCTTACACATAATTAAAAGATTTGAAAATAAATATATTTTCTTCTCTTTATTTTCTAAGTGACTAAGAAATTTTAATTCCTCTATAGGATTATGACTAATTGATTTAAATCTAAGATTATAGATAATGATTTATATTTTTACTCAAGCTATTTTGTGATGAGCTTCAGAATTTCCATCTCAATATTAGTTCTACCTATTATTGAAATTGGCAAACAAATAAATATTTAAGTTGATATTTATATACTTGCAGTTGCATTGTGAAAGTGTTTATTTTGGCTTAGAAGCACTTCAATAATTAAAAAGTAACTCTATAATACTAAAAAGATGCAACGGGAAGATTTCTCAAGCATTGGCTGATATAAATCTTTCATTTACATTATATGATATGTATTTATAGTATGATGTCATTGTGGTCATAAACAAATTAAGCAACTTAAAGTAAATGAATCAGTCGTCAATAGAAAGTGAATAGGAAGATAACAACATGAAAAGGAAAAGGGCATTAAAAACTATGAAGGCATCCACAATATTTAAGTTAGAAGCAAACACCATAAAGAATAACAAAGACCAAATATACTAACGTATCGATCATGTCGAATGTTTCTTCTTTAACGAATTTACACTTTTTTTGAAGATACACAAATGTCTTTTATTTCCTTTTGGTAAAAAATAGATGAAAATTTAAAGAATGAAAATTGTAAACAATACATAATGAAAGAAATAGCCTTAATCTTGATGATGAACGAAAAAAAAATACTTATAATGCCTCTATTTATAAGATAAAAATATAAAATATCAAAGGATATCATGAATATTACTTAATATAATTTAGGAGTTATGATCATCAAAAGTTATGGAAGTAATGAAAATAAAGACCATTAAATTTGTATAGTAAATAATACGAACAAATGAAATAGTAATTGATATATTCATTTTAATTGTTAAACAAATTAATTGATCCATGAAAAGAATAAAGGAAACAAAAAATTCAAAAAAGGGAGAAAAAAGATAAATAGAAATGGAGGTCATAGAGAGGTGTCACATCACATTGTCTATGTTCCCCCTTTATTATTATATATTGATTTGGTACATAATGAGGAAAATTGTCCTCAACCTCAAAAGTCTAGCTTTGATACCATGATAAAAAAATGAATCTTGGGCCTAACTCAACCTCAAAAGTTAGCTCATGAGGGGAGGATTGCACAACATCATGTAAGAAGACTAAAGACCTTTTGACCCATCGATGTAAGACTCCAATATTTTGTCAACCTATCGATTAAGGGGTTATTTGGTCATTTCATACAAGATTTGACAAGCATCTTTCAATTGTTTTGTCAGCCTACCGACAAAGGGGTTCTTTGATCATTTCAAACAAAACTTGGTAAGCATCTTTCGGTTGTTTTATCAGACTACCGACCAAAGATTTTTTTGATCATTTCAAACAAGACTTGGCAAGCATCTTTCGGTTGTTTTGTCAGCTCACCGACCAAGGGGCTCTTTGATCATTTTAAACAACACACTATAACGTGTGCTACATCCTCATGACAGCCGTGTCACATGTAACTTCAATCACACCGTCAAAATGAGTATAAAAAGTGCACTCCAATTTATATCGAATGCTTTGTTTTAATTCTCTGTTTGGCTGATTCTTATCATAAGTTTTTTCTTTCATCATTTAGTTGATCTTCATTTTAGGCGCGCATACAATCTATTGATGCCATTTTATTGTTGTTGTTATTTGTTTATGCTTCGTTACAACTTTGTTCATGCGTTAATTAATTGATTGTGAAGTAGAAAGAATTTTTTTTTAATCACCATGTGAATAGCTTTTTTATTAGTGGAGTTTTTATTTCACATGCACTAAAAATAAGTAAAACTGTTGTGAAATGGATTTGGTCTAAATTAATTGAACGTACTTAATAATTAAAGAGGAGTAACAAAAAAACACTATTAAAATACACAACAAAATCGATTGACTTGATTGAGTTGATCTCAGCTGAAAAAAATAGATCGAGCTCGGTCAATTTTAGCACCGAAAATAGGAAGATAGAAAATCAATCTAGTTTAGACATTAAATATTTTGCAAAGATATCTTTAATATAGCCAATAGGGTTCGATCGGTTTTATTTAAAAATAATAAAAATAAAATTGAAAAATCAATCAAACTCAGTTGATCTTTTGTTTTTTCATTTTTTGTATAAAAAAATGTTCGAGCTCATTTTTTTTTTTCCTATTTTAAATTTAGGATCCGATTCGATTTTTTTTTTTTTTTTTTAAAATTTGTTGTGCTTTTTAGTAGCCACCCTCTGTTTTTAAATTCATTTTCATAATAATTAGAGCTTGACCAAAAATACTTTACTTTAGCAAACTTATTAAAGAATTAATATGCTTAAGATTTATATTTACTCAAAATAAACCTAGAAGCTTAGATTTTGGATAATTTTAGCTAAAACCTCATCATTTTCCCTTATATAAATTCTTGCTATAATTTTTTAATTAATTATTTATTACGTTTTCCCATTTTGTATATAAAATTTTGCAGCTTTATGGAGTATTAATCTCGGGGTGTTGAAAAAATGGGGGAAGTTAAAGTTCCATCATTGGTTGCCTTATGCATATACTCAATCAGAGATGAGCTTATTAAAGGTAACACCTTTTCTTCTTTATTCTAATCTCAATTTTTTTTCTGATGACGTGACACATATCGATAGATTTAGTCGAGTTGTGCAAAAGTTGATCCGGACACCAGGATTATTAATGAGAAAAAGAAAATCTGATTTTTTTTTGGTTTTATTGAATGAGTAACACCCAATTTTTGCTATTGATTGACATTTTTGTTTTTGTTTTTCAGTTGATAATGTTGAACTATCATCAGTATTGTATCAACTACCTACTGAGTTGCTTGAGCAGTTGGCGCAGCAGCTGCCTCCATTGGCTTTGGAGAAACTACATAAAGGGTTTTTAGCTAAACATTCTCATTATAGATTATTTATTTGTGTGTTTAGATTCCTAACATCTTGTTGTGTTTTGCTGGGTGGAGGGCAATTTGCCCCGAGTCTCATCAATGTGAGCACCTAGTGTAATCCCACAAAGTGGAGTCTGGGGAGGGCAGGATGTATGCAGTCCGTATCACTACCTTAGAGGTAGAGAGGCAGCTCATGAATAAAACTCTAAAGCAATATATATAGAGAAACAAAAAAAAATCACGGCAAAATACTATAGACAACCTAACAAATCACTCGAAAGATTAGTCATGACCGAAGTGTAAAAGAAACCACAGATAATAACTAAATACAAAAGACAAGCAACTATACGAGTAATGCGCGACTAATAGTAGGCTAGTCGATGTATGAACCACCGTAGGGCCAGAGGTAAGGTTTATGTCCCCTCGTTGTATTTTCTGCTTTGTTTAGTTATAATAAGGCTTGGAGGCGTGCAGCTCAACCCCTAGCGGACTCTAGCCCCATCCCAAATCTTTGTTCACCAATGTTGGGCCCCCATATTATATTGTCCGCGCTCCAGTTAATGAGGCTTGGGCGTGTGGGGAGTGTTAAGTATCCCACATCGGAAAAGGGATGGGTAATTGGTCTCCTTATATGGACTTGGGCAATCCGTCCTTCATGAGCTAGCTTCTGAGGTTGAGTTAGGCCCAAGATCCACTTTACAAAAACAACTTTGACTTAATTATCCATGTTTTGCATTTAAAAGCATGAATATAAGTATTTATCTCCTCTTTGATAGGCTTTTCCTTGTGCTGAGGGTCTATCTGAAACAATCTCTCTACCTCCCAAGGTAGGGGTAAGCTGTGCATACACTCTACCCTCCCTAAACATCACTTATGTTACTGTCGTTGTTGTTGTCAGAGAGTAACAACAACAAACCCAGTGTATTCCCACCTAGTGGGGTCTGGGGTAAGATGTACGCAGTCCATACCTCTACCTCTAGAGAAGTAGAAAGGCTGTTTCCGATAGACTCCCGGCTCAAGGCACGAGATACCATACAAACACATAGTAAAGCACAGAAGCAGATTACATAACATAAATACGTCACCCATAGGTAATATAAAACAGAGGAAAGCAGAGGAAAGCACACAGATTCGTAATAAAACATGGAACACGGAATACGGAATCATAACAGGAATAAAACCCCCACCAAGTAATTCCCTACACTAGCGACCCAAACTGACCCTAGTCCTCTGCCCTAATTCGCGTCCTCCAGACCTTCCTATCTAGGGTCATGTCCTCGGTGAGCTGTAACTGCTCCATGTCCCGCCTAATCACCTCACCCCAGTACTTCTTCGGCCTATCCCTACCCCGCCTAAAACCATCCAACGCTAGCCTCTCACACCTACGGACCAGGGCATCCATGCCCCTCCTCTTCACGTGTCCGAACCATCTCAATCGGGCTTCCCGCATCTTGCACTCCACTGAAGTCACACCAACCTTCTCCCGTATAGTCTCATTCCGAACTCTATCCCCTCTATTCAGCCCACACATCCAGCGCAATATCCGCATTTCTGCCACCTTCATTTTTTGGATGTGGGAGTTCTTAACTGGCCAACACTCCGCTCCATACAACAAGGCCGGACGGACTACCACCCTGTAGAATTTGCCTTTAAGCTTGGGCGGCACCTTCTTATCACACAGCACCCCGGACGCGAGCTTCCACTTCATCCACCCCGCCCCAATACGGTGCGAGACATCCTCGTCAATCCCACCGTTACTCTGGATCACGGACCCAAGATACTTGAAATTATCCCTCTTACATACCTCCTGTGCTTCCAGCTTCACTACTACCTCATTCTCCCGCCTCAAGTCATTAAACTTGCATTCCACATACTCTGTCTTGCTTCTGCTCACCCTGAACCCTTTAGACTCAAGGGTTTGCCTCCACACCTCTAATTTGTCATTCACACCCCCTCGAGTCTCATCTATCAGAACTACATCGTCTGCAAAAAGCATACACCACGGCACCTCCCCTTGAATACGCCGCGTCAACACATCCATCAGCAACGCAAACAAAAAGGGACTAAGAGTAGATCCCTGGTGTAATCCTGTCCGGACAGTGAAATGCTCTGAGTCTCCTCCCGCCGTCCGCACCTGGGTTTTCGCTCCATCATACATATCCTTAATTGCTCTGATATATGCCAGCGGTACTCCACTCACCTCCAAGCATTTCCAAAGCACCTCCCTGGGGACTTTGTCGTAAGCCTTCTCCAGGTCGATAAACACCATATGCAGATCCTTCTTCCTTTCCCTATACTGTTCCACCAATCTCCGTACCAGGTGGATTGCCTCCGTCGTCGAGCGGCCGGGCATAAATCTGAATTGGTTTTCCGAAATAGACACTATCCGTCTCAGCCTCACCTCGACCACTCTCTCCCAGATCTTCATAGAGTGACTCAATAACTTAATCCCCCTATAGTTATTGCAACTCTGAATGCCCCCCTTATTCTTATAGAGAGGGATCATGGTACTCCACCTCCAAGCCTCGGGCATCTTTGCCGTCCTGAAGATTTCATTAAACAATCCAGTCAACCACCTTACACCAGCCTCTCCAACGAACTTCCAAAACTCCACCGGTATCTCATCCGGCCCCGTCGCCCTACCCCTTCGCATCCTGCGAACAGCCTGTCTAACCTCTTCTACCTTAAAACGTCTACAATAGCTAAAATCCCGACACTCCTCTGAGTGCACCAGTTCTCCTAACACAATAGCTCTATCCCCTTCGTCATTCAAGAGCCTATGAAAGTACGACTGCCATCTATTCTTAATGTGGCCGTCCTCCACCAACACTCTACCGTCCTCCCCTTAATGCACCTCACCTGATCGAGGTCACGACCCTTCCTCTCCCTAGCCTTAGGGAGTCTAAACAACTTTTTCTCCCCTCCTTTCCCCTGTACTACGTGCTAATACTATTAGTAGTTTGTCACCATCAGAATACAAGCATCACTCTTGTTATATAACATATAGTATCGTTCACCTCAAAATCTGGCCACATTTTCTCTGGAACTAGATACCAACAAGCTATTTGGCAATGCACTTGGAAAGAAATACAAGAATTTCATATAGCAAAGATTATATCTGCTTCTTAGCCGTATGTGTCATTTGCATCTCGGTTCCACTTCTGTTCTCAAAAATCTATCATCTCTTTTAGTCTACTGAAAGTTCATTTGTCGCTACTGCGAAGCCAAAAGGATATCAATAATGGTGTATCGTTTGAAACTTTTGGTGCATCTGACTGAGGAAGTGGTTTGGAATTAATAGTTATGAAGCTAGTAAACATGAGTCATATGTATAACTGATATAGTTGATATTATTTAGTTTTTTTCACATGGATATGTAGTGGTAGGGGTGCATAATAACGCCTGAACTTTAACCAAAAAATCTTGTGTTGCAGGAAATCTGACATCTTGGATGATTATGAGCTTTTGACTGACGGTGTTGATAATAAGAGAAAGCGTAAAAGGTCTGCATTTGTAGTTTCATATAGGAAATTGAGCGTGTTTTCTTTCTTCAGTTTCCTGGTCATAAAGAAAGAGTATATTACATCACAGGTAATATTTGTAGAGAGAGAGAGAGAGAGGTTACTCGGATATACAGTGAACTTGGTATATGGTTCCTGCAGATATCTGAATTTTGAGGAAGAGTGGAAAAATCTCTATGAAGCTCGGTGGCCTCCTTGCTGTCGGTTTTGTAAGAATTTCAAGAGTAAGTCATTTACCGGATCAGCAAAAGGAAAAGAAGTAGAGTGTGAATCCACAAATGACTGGCAACAGATGTACTGGGAAGCACATTTGCAGAGGTACGAACATCAATGATCTACTTATTGGTGGTGACCACTATTTTATATGGCTTCAGTTCACCTGTCATTTTAAATTTCCACATTTTTTAATGAACAGTTGCCTGGACAATACAGCAGAGCTTGCTATATTCCCATCTTTTGATAGTCAGATTAGTGAAATAGAAGTTCCAGGTAAGAGATTCATGTTGATTGATGTCTCTTATCATCAATTGCACCACTTATCTTGATGCAATTTTAGATACAATTGGGGTTCTGCACTGGCTTGGTAGAAGCATTTATAAAAATAAAATTGCACCACTTTCTGGCAAGTCAATTTATGGCAGCCATGCCCAGATCCTTCTTTATGCATATTCTTTTAGATGCCGTCTTGGGTTAAAATAAAAAATTTCTATCAAACATTCAAATCCTCTTGTGGGGTTAACTTTTCTTTCTTCCTTTTCCTCTTTGAGTCTTGTCTAGTTGGGTAAGGAATATTTTATACACACTCTACACAAAAGCTATGTTTTGTACAAAGGGTTTAAAGAGGATTCCGAAGGAGGTTGAATCTTTACAGATGCCTATATTTTCTTCCATTTTGGTGTCACAAGTAGTACCTTTATGCTGATGTGTTTTCCTGTTCTGGAAAAATTATAGCTCAAGAAAGTTCTACAAAGATACTTCTAAAAAATAAGTTCTGCAAAGATGCCCTAAACTAGCCGCGTAAGATATAGTTGATACTGGCTTCTTTTGTTTGTGCAGGTTCAATCCTTAAGTATATTGATCATAGGGGACACATCAGTAGACTCACCTATGACTATTCCAAGTTTGCTTATCACTGCCAACAATTTGGAGCGTATGCCAGGTCTATTTTTACAATTTTTTTTTTAAATCTGCAGGTGTTAGCTATTTCAGAGGACATTAAGCTTCATGACAAAAATATCTTTAAATGCCATATGCAAATAAATATTCCTATTATTACTAGTCATCATCTGAACACTGCATACGTGAAGTATCAGTGAAGGTTGGAGCTGGGATTCTCCTCTGCAGTTTTTTACTTTCTCTTCCTCCTTGAAACAGGGGGTGTGCAGAATAAATGGTTGTTTTTGAACACGCAAAGTCTAAATTTGGAGCCTTCATGTGCATGTAGATCCATCATTATTGCATATCATTTGTGCATCATGCCACATATTGTATTTCAACTACCGTTCTTGATGTTCTCAAATATAGCTCATTTTGAATTACATTTGTTTTGATTGCAGACACCTGAGATTGCCAAATGTTCTGTGTGTGGAAGAAACTTGTGTAAGTTGTACTGTTGTACATACCGTGCACTATATGTTCTCTGTTTTAAATTGAATGTCTAATTTACTTTCTAATATCAAGCAGAACATTTTAAATTGAAATCACATATAGATGTTTAACTACTTGATGCAGATAAACATTAGCTTCCAACTGATAGTACTAGTGTGAAATTTCATTTTCTAATTTTTTTGTCAAACAGAAAAAGAACAACATATAAAGTAAGTTAGAAATGCTGGTTTAACGAATATTCAGACATTACATTTAATATGCAGAGAAGAGAATAATTGGTTCAATGACCTATAAGGCTTCCGTTAGTTTTTCTATGTTATTACCTTATATTTCTTTGTTGCAGCTTTTACTTAGAAATGCAAGGTTGGAGAGTTTGGACTTACACTGGATTAAGTCTGATGAACATGTAAGTTTAGTTCTCTTATATATGTTCTGTACATCTTAGCTTTCAGGATAAAGCAAAATTTACAAGTAACGAAACTAAGAAGAGGAAAGATTAACCCCTAAGAAACTGTTTGAAATAAGATATAAGACATCCCACTGGCTTCAGATCTTAATATATACTTTGACATACATTTATTTCTGGAATTCAAATCAGAACTAAATGTGTGAAGCATATTTGTTTCGATCTGATAATATTACCAATGGTATTCACATTATCTCCTATAGGATGTATCCGCAACACAACCATCATTATTTTAATACCCGCTAGTCTAGCTCTGCAGTCATCTGTAAAACTGTTCTCCCCGTAGGATATATCTTTGACAGTAGTAGTATCAGATTCGTGATAGAGTTATTTTTGTTCCTTAAGATTTTATGCCATGTTGTCTCAACTGCTTGTGCATTTTCTATTTGGGTATGTAGTAAAAAGGAAAATTGCCAAAAAAAATCTTTGTATTGAATTCTTATATGCTGGAGTAGAACTTGTTATGCTGAAGAGTTAACTATTACAATGCTTTTCCTTTGTCTTTCAACCTTACAGGTCGAGGGGTTATGCAAACTCATCAGCCAGAACTATCGATCCCTAAAGTCTATTAAATTCATGCATTGCAAGTTTACAGTTGCTTCCCTTAATGCAATTTGTGACTTGCTATGCATGCACTCTCCTCAAGCACTTGGAATACAACATTTCTCAATCAAGACATCAAGCTTCCTAGAGAACGATTTTCCTACCTTGCCTGCTGGACTGGTATCTTTGCTATCATCAGGGAGGTATAGCGGATTCCACTGCAGCTTTCGTCAGCTCCTTTCTCTAACTTTTCTATGCTTTATACTCATAATCGCTAAGGCTAGGGAGAGGAAGGGTCGTGACCTCGATCAGGTGAGGTGCATTAAGGGGGAGGACGGTAGAGTGTTGGTGGAGGACGGTCACATAAAGAAGAGATGGCAGTCGTACTTTCATACGCTCTTGAATGACGAGGGGGACAGAGCTATTGTGTTAGGGGAACTGGAGCACTCAGGGGAGTGTCGGGATTTTAGCTATTGTAGACGTTTTAAGGTAGACGAGGTTAGACAGGCAGTCCGCAGGATGCGAAGGGGTAGGGCGACGGGGCCGGATGAGATACCGGTGGAATTTTGGAAGTTCGTTGGAGAGGCTGGTGTAAGGTGGTTGACTGCATTGTTCAATGAAATTTCCAGGACGGCAAAGATGCCCGAGGCGTGGAGGTGGAGTACCATGATCCCCCTCTATAAGAATAAGGGGGACATTCAGTGTTGCAATAACTATAGGGGGATTAAGTTACTGAGTCACTCTATGAAGATATGGGAGAGAGTGGTCGAGGTGAGGCTGAGACGGATAGTGTCTATTTCGGAAAACCAGTTCGGATTTATGCCCGGCCGCTCGACGACGGAGGCAATCCACCTGGTACGGAGGTTGGTGGAGCAGTATAGGGAGAGGAAGAAGGATCTGCACATGGTGTTCATCGACCTGGAAAAGGCGTACGACAAAGTCCCCAGGGAAGTGCTTTGGAGATGCTTGGAGGTGAGTGGAGTACCGCAGGCATATATACGAGTAATTAAGGATATGTATGAGGGAGCGAAAACCCAGGTGAGGACGGCGGGAGGAGACTCAGAGCATTTCACTGTCCTGACAGGATTGCATCAGGGATCTACTCTTAGTCCCTTTTTGTTTGCGTTAGTAATGGATGTGTTGATGCGGCGTATCCAAGGGGAGGTGCCGTGGTGTATGCTTTTTGCAGACGATGTAGTCCTGATAGATGAGACTCGACGGGGTGTGAATGACAAATTAGAGTTGTGGAGGCAAACTCTGGAGTCTAAAGGGTTCAGGGTGAGCAGAACCAAGACAGAGTATGTGGAATGTAAGATTAATGACGTGAGGCGGGAGAATGAGGTAGTAGTGAGGCTAGAAGCACAGGAGGTAGGGAAGAGGGATAAGTTCAAGTATCTCGGGTCCGTGATCCAGAGTAACGGTGAGATTGACGAGGATGTCTCGCACCGTATTGGGGCGGGATGGATGAAGTGGAAACTCGCATCGGGGGTGCTGTGTGATAAGAAGGTGCCGCCCAAGCTTAAAGGCAAATTCTATAGGGTGGTAGTCCGTCCGGCCTTGCTGTATGGAGCGGAGTGTTGGCCAGTTAAGAACTCCCACATCCAAAAAATGAAGGTGGCAGAAATGCGGATGTTGCGCTGGATGTGTGGACTGACCCGAGGGGATAGAGTTCGGAATGAGACTATCCGGGAGAAGGTTGGTGTGACTTCAGTGGAGTGTAAGATGCGGGAAGCACGATTGAGATGGTTCGGACACGTGAAGAGGAGGGGCATGGATGCCCCGGTCCGTAGGTGTGAGAGGCTAGCGTTGGATGGTTTTAGACGGGGTAGAGGTAGACCGAAGAAGTACTGGGGTGAGGTGATTAGGCGGGACATGGAACAGTTACAGCTCACCGAGGACATGACCCTAGATAGGAAGGGCTGGAAGATGCGAATTACGGCAGAGGTTTAGGGCCAGTTCGGGTCGCTAGTGTAGGGAATTAATTGGTGGGGGTGTATTCCTGTTATGATTCTGTATTCAGTTTTCGTGTTCCGTGTTCCATGTTTATTACGAATCTGTGTGCTTTCCTCTGCTTTATTATTCCTGCATTCCTGCTTTACTCTGTTTTATATTCCCTATGGGTGCCGTATCTATGTTATGTCATCTGCTGCTGTGCTGTACTATGTGTTTGTGTGATATCTCGTGACTTGAGCCGGGGGTCTTTCGGAAACAGCCTTTCTACTTCATCAGAGGTAGAGGTATGGACTGCGTACATCTTACCCCCCCCAGACCCCACTAAGTGGGAATACACTGGGTTTGTTGTTGTTGTTGTTGTATGTTCAATCTGACAACTTACAAGTGCAATCAATGACAGTATTTAAGTGGACTGAAGATCCATCTATGTAATATTTCCTTAAATTATATTTTATACTTTTTAGTTTTTGAATATAGTTTCCTGGTTGATTCTGGGTAATTTGGTTATTTTAAATCTATATATCTGCAATAATCTCATTTCTTTCAAGCCGAATTTGGTAACAGTATGGGATTTAGTAACAGTTCAAAGATTTCAAACTTGGCTCATAGTTTCTCTTCCGTTGGAGACAAATTTCATGCCTGTCAATTTAGTTCCTAAATGGAAGAAAATTCTATTTAAGCTTGTAATTGATGCTCATCTTAGAGATACGGAGACTGTCATGTGATAGTTATGATCTGAGTACTTTAGTGCAGTTCATTACTGTATCCCACTAAATGATTCCATAGACTTACATTTGTGGATCATGTTTCTGCTAGGTCCTTGTCTTCATTATGCTTATCAGACAACCATCTTCCTCGACATTTTGCGAGGATGGTTTTTGATACCCTCGTTGAAGCTTCATCTAGTATTATCGTTCTGGACCTGTCAGAAAACAATGTGAGTAATGATATGTGCTCTGCTCCTTTTATACCATACTGATGTAATCATCGATCGGCCTATAGAGAATTTCACATTGCAGATCACGGGATGGCTTTCTCATTTTAAATGGAAGAATAGTATCACAGAGCCATCTGGGACATATAATTCATTGACGTCATTAAAGGAACTTAATTTAAGGTATGTTTTGACTTTTCAATTCATTCCTCAAAGAAGTCTCCTCCCATACTCAACTTCCTTAGCATAAGCAGTTCCATAAAATTTTAATCACAGCTGACTTAATGAGTTTTCACAGAAGATGTATTTGTATTATCTTTATTGCAATACAAAGTTTACTTGGTTCTTCAACCTCAGGAACTGCAATCTACAGACGGATGATGTGGATTGTCTAAGATATGCTCTAGTCCACATACCTAATCTGGAGCAACTTGATCTTAGTGACAATCCTATTGAGAATTCTGGAATCAGGTTTGTTGAATTTAGCCATCTGTGTACAGTGATCAACTTGCTAAGGTCTCACAAGTGCGTCTTAATTTCAGGTGTCTAATCCCCTACTTCAAAGAGATGTCCCGTAGAGATTTCCCGCTTGTTGAATTGAAGTTGGAGAGTTGTGAGCTTACATACGTTGGAGTTTCTGAACTTCTAGAAACTCTTTCAACTTGGAGAAAACCACTGAATTCACTCTCTATTGGAGGCAATTCTCTTGGCCGGTTCGTAAAAGGGATGCAATTAGACGATTTTCTTCGATCTCCGTAATTCTTCTCCTAAATAGATGTTATTTTCTGAGGAAAAACCACATATTACCTGGAGAGTTAGTTTATCAGTTGGCCTTCACAGGCTTTCTTTGTGCTTTAAGTTCGTAAGAGTTTACTGTTCGATGTTATCAACTAAAGTTGTGATGTGAAACAAGAAAATAAACAAGATAGGAATTAAAAGATAGAAATTAAAGTGAGATAGACACAACTAAATTCATACAATTAAAATATGTAATGGTGAAACTAACCAAAACACCACTTAGTTGAGAATTAGGAGCACCTAATCAGGCCTCCTTGAAGTAGTGCCACTTTGATCTACATCAAGTTGGGAGACATTTTAAGCCTTGTTCTCAGTTATATTGATGCCATGTTAAACTGTTTCGACTGATAAGGTGAATGCCATCATGGAAAATTTGCTGCATATCTAATCTTTTCTTTTTGTCTCTTGAGTTGTTCATCAGGTCATTTCATTGTTTGGTGCTTTGATAGTTTTCCCGTTGTTGTGAAGTTCTCTCTAATTGGATCACCAAAATCTGAGAACCTGTTGCATTTGATTTCTCGGTGACTTTAAGACATCAGATCTCCTTTTAATCTTTGCTAAATTTCTTCTCATTTGACACTTTTCATACTGCAGAAGCTCGTCTGTGCCATATTACCCTTTATTATCCTCATTTGACACTTGCAACCTTTCTCTCAAAGTTGACGCTTCCAGCCTTTCCCATGGGAACAATTCTTTGATATTCTCATTAACCAACTTTTTTGTAGTGACATAGGAACACCATTAGGGAAGTTTATATGTGGAGGTATTCAAGTTCTTGATATTGAAGACATTGGACTAGGTTCTATAGGCTTTGCGAAAGCAGGCGGGGAGTTGGTAAAGGAATCAAAGCTCCAGTCCCTCAACATAAGGTTAAAGGGATTTTTTCATTGAACTTTTGCTTATGGATTTTGAACTGAGAGTTAACATTTTCATTAAACTTATGCAGCAAGAATCGAGGTGGAACTGAAACTGCAATATTTTTGGCGAAGCTTTTCTCTTGTGCCCCAGATCTTACAACAGTAAATGCAAAATACAATTTTATGCCAGCAGAATCTTTGTCAATACTTTCCAGTGCTGTAAAAGCTACAAAAGGTACAACCTTCTAATGCTCTGTTTCTTCTCTCGCTGTGGTTTCTCTCTGTTGCCAAAGTTTAAATTGTCAAAATAATATTGACAACAGGTTACGAATATAAATTGATATTTAAGCGTTCCAATCATGTCAATCTTTTAGAAAAAAAAAAAATTAAAAAATTAAAATTGGCTTTTCATTGATATTAGTAAAAGTACATGATTTGGAGACTGGTATACCAAACTTATATTTGGTGCTTGATAAGTACTTAGCAAAAGAGTAAGCCTAAATAAAAGCCAGTGAAAAGCTGCTGACCAAGCTGTCTAAGGGGGTTCAAAAATAACGATAGCATCTTTTGTTCTTTTTGATCTAAAGGTGTCCAAATCCATTCTATCTAGATTTACAAGGCCTCGAACCTGTCCGGGAAGGTTAGAAAAGGAGTTGAAGACATGGTTTGCATCAGTTGTGTGATTGATTGCGGCAAGCTTTTCAGCTGGTTGATTAGCTTCTCTAAGACAATGTTGGGTCGTAATCGTAAAACCATGCTCTTCAACTAATTTCTGTATCTTTACAGGAATATACATTTTCAAAGGGATGATCCAGTTATCATCAATGATAGCCTTGGCTTAGAAGCATGTAGTCTGTTTCTCCAATCACTAGGTTGATTCCTCTCTGTATGCATAATTCTAGTTCATGTAGCATAGACGTTGCCTCTGCCCAATTGCTGGTTCCTTCTCCAAGCGTGACAGTGTATGCCATGATAACGTGATCTTTTGAGTCTCTCAAACTCCACCATCACCGCACCTGCCATTTAAACAAGATCCATCAATATTTAGCTTACCAAAAGGAATAGGTGGTTTAATCCATCAATATAATTTTAGGAAGAATAGGTTCTCGAATGCTGATCAAAGGTAAATTATAATGTTGTTTGAACATGGCAAGTCTCTCAAGAGATCCCATGGATCCAATACCCCTAATATTCCAAAATATTGTTCTAAACATCAGAAACATTAGGTTCTAAATCCTTTGAGCAATCTTGATCTTTGTTGTTGTCACCTCTGGTGTAGGAGGTATCAAGTGCCCCCATGTCATTATGTGTTCCTCTTGTTGATAAATTATTAAAGTAGGTCACATCTTGTTGGATTTGATGGGGTTTATCAATATCCTCAAAATCCATTGTTTTGTCATATCCCCGGGCTAGGTCGTCATTTCATTTGGAGCCTTCAACCACAGCTTGTGTCATCTCCAGGTCTTCACTCCAGTTTAGATTCTCAGGTCCCTCTCTTACATCTCCAGGATCTATTACTAGGTTGCTCACATTAGGATTGTAGTTGATATCCTCACAATTTTTCTCCTTTGCCTTCTTTCCTGCTACTTTCTTTGCCAGGTTTGGATTGAGCCCAAAATTAGGCGTTATCATGTTTTTAGTATCCATTTGCTTGATAATTCCATCGCTTCCCATCTGTTCATTCATTAGGATCATATAGTCTGGGATATTCGTGAGCCCACCCCCGAAACCGTGGGCGAAACTAGACTTTTCAACTTGGATGTGGTACTCGGCCTCTTTGTGTTGATTCTCATCAAGGTTGGACAGGTCTGGAGCTTTCTCCTTCTTGTTTTTCTTTGGTCCTATTCTTTTCTTTTGCTTTACGGATTTTTGTTGCTTTGTTCTTTCCACTTTGTCATTTCTGGCCTTGATATGGTTCAGAACAGTACTTGTGGTCACCTTCTCCTCGACACCATCTGCTTGGGCTTCTGAAGATTCCATAACTTCATCCCTTTCGTTGTTTTCTTTACTGTCATTTTCTTTTGGGAAGGGCATTGAGTTTTGTCCAGGGTTTTTGTTCTCCCGGGCAGCATTGTTTTTAGCCTTTCCTCTTCCTTATTTTCGTTCGATAACTTGCCAACCTTCTTCATCGTTGTGCTTCTCATTGCTCTGTTGACCTGGCCCTTGGCTCCCTTGTTTATTTTCCTCCATTCTTCTCATTAGTTGCTGTTGATTTGCTTGTATTTGTCCTGTTTCCCCTTTCTTCCATTTCTTTCACGACTATCTCTATCCTCCTTGGTAGCTTGGTTCCTTTGTAGTAGGAGTCTGCATTTATCCTCAGAATGGCCTTGGATGTTGCAGGTTCTGCAATACTCCGGAAAGTCTTCATATTCTACTTTTTGGGTGAACGTTTCCAACTTCCCTTCAGCATTTCTGATTTCCACTAGAACTTCTGTAATTCTGGGCTTAGCCAAATCTATATCAACTCGGAGTTTAGCGGTAGTGGGTCTGCTTTTAGTAGAAGTAGCTTTGTCCATGGTAAATGGAAACCCAATTGGATCAGCTATTCTACATAGAGCATCCCACCCAAAAAATTGCCATGATAAACCTGGTAAGGTGATCCGAACCGGTACTATAGATGGTCTTTTATCTTGTTTAAAGAAAGATGTCCATTTTTGGAGTTGCATAGTATAATCTCCTTGTAGAGTGATGTAGTTTTTTGAAGATAAGTTTTCATAATCCTCAAGGTTTTCTACATCTATGCAAACACGCTTCGGATCAAAAGCCCCAATTTTTGCCATACCTTTCAGTTTCACGACATTGTTGAACTCTGTTCTTATAATGTCTATTGAAGGTCGTATCCTCGAGAATTTCCCAACAAAGGTCCACCGGCAGGTCTCTGTGAGGATGTCATGTTCTTCCTCAGTGAAGGCCACTACTGGTTTGCCTTGGACAATTTCATGTGCTCTCGGAGCCAACTCGTCTTTCGATTTTTGAACTCTCTGCTTTTGGTTTCGGATAGCTCCTGCATAATTTTGTTTGGATGATTCTGCGTCTTTGTTGTGTTGGCCAATTTGGTCCATTTCGTTTTGTTTTGGGTTGTACATATTAGTTGGGGTTTTCTGGTGATTAGAGTGGACGATTTGGGTGTTACTGGTGGGAAGAGTAATCCACTGTAAGGCTCATATTCCGGTGGAAAGTGGGAAGAGTAATCCACTGTAAGGCTCATATTCCGGTGGGTGATTTGGCATACAGGTGGCTAAAGAGCCGTTACCACCACCGTTAGTAGTCGTTACGTGAAAACAAGGTCACAACCTTCTATTTAGCATGTCATATATCTCTTTTGCTGATTCTTTTGGTTAGGTGAATGTAAACTTTAATCAGAAAATAGCACTAAAAATGAGTTTGCTCTCAACTTAGTAACCTTTCCTTTTTTTTTTTTTCTTTTAGCCCCTCTACTGCACTTTCCAGTTTCCCATTCAAGTTTTAGCATAATATTTGAGAAACTAGAAGGGAGCATGTGAGTTGATGTCAAAAGCATTTTCGAATTCATTGACCTTTTTCTTTGCTATTGGTTAGGTAAACTGGAGAAATTGGACTTGAGTGGAAATGTCCTGTGTGGAGAAGCACTTGATTTATCTTTTCTGGCCGAGTTTAAAGTCAACGGATATTCTGTTTTGGAACTCTCGCCTCCACGAGCTTTAAATGAACCTTATGATGATGATCCTTAGTTGCCCCAGGATCTGGTTCAGAAATTGTATTAACGTTGTTCAATGTATGTATGAAAAACAATTTGCTACCATACTATACTACTTTGTATTATTTTCTATGTATTGCTGTATAATGTTTCGATCATCTTTCACGCCACTGGGTTCAAAAGCATGTTGTGAATCGTGTTTGGTAGTTAAGTGGAGAGAGACAGTCAGAAATGCTTGCTTGTGTGAAGGCTTAGAGCCCTTTTCGCTAGGTCCAAAAGCTTCCGAAAAGATATGAAACATGTGATTATGTTATGTACTCCGATAATGAAAGAGAAATTGAAGGGGAATTTTTATTGCTAATCCAAATTCAATACAAACTAGCTATTACAATTGATAAATTGAATTGGATACTACGAGAGATAAGTCGCCATGGAAGCTTCAATCGTCACCTTCAATGGCGATTAGAGATAGAATTAGTCGAGAGGAGGAAGAAGTAGTTAGGAAGAAGAGAGAAATGAGAGAATGAGAGGAAAAGATCGTTGGGATTTTACCAAAATAATCCATTCCCTCCTTCACAATAGTTCATTGTGTTTATATTGAAGTGGACTGTCCGTGCCTCTCACGTGACCCTAATGTATGTCTCTCACGCGACCATATACTACAGGTCATGACAATCCTTCCCGCTTAAAATCAACCTTGTCCTCAAGGTCATTGTTGAATACTTGACTAGCAGTTGATGATTTGGTTTGTTCCTTAGGAAATATAGAGCACCCACAAAAATACCAATGCCAATAACCAATTTGCAGGTGAACGATTTGTTCAATTGAAGCAATCCAGAGCTGCCTATTATCGTGGACAATTGTCGATGAAAGAAATGAAGTCCGTGCCTTTAGAAAAAGTTCTAGCCAGTATTCAACAACTGAAGCAACTTCAAACGGTAGAGATGCAACTGTATACCCTTCTTGTTTGAATTGGAGTTTTGAGGCAGGGGAAGATTTCAATTTTCCTCTCTCAAATTGCAAAAGCCCATGAATATGTTTACACGAGTAGAACACAGACTTAATCACTCTTTCGAGGAAGTTTTCTGAAGTAAGCTTTGGTAAAATAAGCAATGCCGACTGAGCTAACCAATTTGTCGCAAAAATATGTCCATTTGCTTTGCTGTCACTCAACCGTCCTCGTAAGTTGTAATTAGTTATTTCCTCAGAATTACTCAACTTGATATGTTTGGTGTGCAAACAATTGCAAATGAACCTCCGGATTCATGAAAATGTCGACATTTCACATCTCATTTGATCTTTATCTGCCACAACATCCAAAATTGGCGAAAACCACACTTGGACAATCAATACATATTTGAATGCATCATACAAAAGATGTAATTCATTCATATTCACAGGTGTACCCGTCACGCTTCTATATAGTTTGATTATCTTCAAAGGAGAAGTCCTGAGAGGAAGCACACGGTAAGTGTTTAAATGCGGCAAGAGTAACACAAGAAGTTCATTCCTCTCAATGGAGACTGCAAAATGATACTTCCTTTCTTTCTTTTGGACATAGACTACAGTAGCAGTAGCTCCATCAAACAACTGATATGACCGAAACAACAAGGGAAGAACCTCCACTGTATCACAACTTAATAGACGTAATCGAGCAATAGTGCGTAGTAATGATAACTTGAACTTAATAGGCTTCATATAATTGATATCAATCACATCCAAGATAGTATCTCCAGGGGCAAAAACTATAATAGTTCCATTATTTTCCTTCTCAAAACCATAAGAGAAGAAGTCAGCAGTGAGTTTATTAATTAGCCCGTCAGAATAAGCAGTGAGCACATGTAGGAATGAAGACATACCCAACTCTACCCCATCAAGGAAAGTCCATAGAACCTGTCCAATATCAAACCAATTGCAAATGTGTAAGTCGAAGGTACTTCCAAGCCATGAATTGATTTGGGTCATCTCATTCATTTGTCCGTACTTTCGCATCTCATCAAGGAGTGTGCTCCGAATGGTAATGTGAAGTTGAAATTTTATCGCAACAAAAAACAGATGGACTACAACACCAAATATAGAGTCCACATGCCACAGAAAATAACCACTCCTTTGAGGCAACACAGAGAGTCTAGAGGCACTTGATCCAGTGGCCATGAACTCACAACTAATTCCTGGAACCCAACGCTGAAATATGTCCTTCACAGGTAATAAAGTGTGTACAAATGGCCCAAGTTGCAATTGTAGAATTTGGAGGTATCCACCAGGGGTTACTATAAACAAGTTTGCTCCAGGGTCAAAGGGAAATTAATTCAAAATACTTTGATTATTGGGCGTGGAATCAATGTGATAACATATGAATGATCTTCTTGAAATCATCCACAACAATAATTGAATAATGTCTTGTAGTGCCAAGAAATATGGTAAGCAAACTACAAGTGAATGAATACATACCCAACTTTACCCTATCAAGGAAAACCCAGAAAGCTGCCCTGTGTCAACCCAATTATAACTGTATAAACCCAAAGCATGTGGAAGCAAACCAGTAATTTTATATTGAATAGCTTGTCACCAAACTCTACGTAAAGTTTATTTCCCTTGCATGGAAAATCATTGAGACACATCAATTTCGATATTGTATCCTCAACATCAAGAACATAAAGTCGTGAATTCAAACATAAGCCCACGATTTCGATCTCTGTGGTATTTGTATTGTGGATGGAGTGAAGTTCAACTAGAATTTCATCTTCTGCCCATTGAGGAAATTCGCCAAACACCTGATCCGCATTGTATTCTAAATTGACCTCACTGTTATTTTCCACTTTCAACAGTTCAACAATAGCCTGGTTGCAAGAACCCACCTCAGATTGGTTGTCCCCTTCATTCATTTCCACCGAATAGACATTAAGACAAAAACCGCATAGGCAGTCAATATTACATAAACACCCATAAACGCATGAGTTGCATTGACAGTCAACACTACATATGCAATCCTCACCCCAACTCTGAAATTGTTTTAAATCCACAATTATGCCTGAAATTCCATCCACAAAGGCCCTTCTATTGGTATTATTTTGTTCAACTAATTCAGTCAAAGTCGATGATTTCGCAAACATCTTCTTCGAATTACTACCCACAGTCGAGACAGGTTCGTGCTCTGATACCAATTGTTATGTACTTCGATAATGAAAGAGAAATTGAAATCGCGAAAGGGAATTTTTTATTGCAAATCCAAATTCAATACAAACTAGCTATTATAATTGATAAATTGAATTGGATACTATGAGAGATAAGTCGCCATGGAAGCTCCAATCGCCACCTTCAATGGCGATTAGGGATAGAATTAGTCGAGAGGAGGAAGAAGAAGTAGTTAGGAAGAAGAGAGAGAAATGAGAGAATGAGAGGAAAAGATCGTTGGGATTTTACCAAAATAATTCGTTCCCTCCTTCACAATATTTCATTGTGTTTATATTAAAGTGGACTGTCCGTGCCTCTCACGTGACCCAAATGTATGTCTCTCACGCGACCATTAATACTACAGGTCATGACAGATTAACCCTCGAAGCTCCAAATTTTTAACCCCAACAAATCAAATTATGTTTGGGAAAAGGTTCTCTCTAACAAGGATCGCGATCTGTAAAATTTTCAGATTTTCATGTGTTATTTTTTTTTTTTTTGGATTGAAATGCTCGATCAAATTAGGTGTATGTCACGAGTTTGAATTCTACTAAGTATGATTTTCACTAGGGTTAGTGTTCTCTTAAGAAGGAATACTCAACTTTTGGGGTCAGCTTCGCTCATGAAGAAAGAAGAGCGGACCGTTGTAGTCTCGATTCCTATCAGCCAAAGAGTTCGATTTCAAGTTCAACAATTTATTGACCTATTTGGTTAAATACCGAGCGACAAGCACCTATTTTCCTTCTTCTTTTTTTTTACCGTATTTTTGAACAAGTTTCTGGAGAACACATTAGTAGAGAAGGGTGGAGGGACAAGCCTGTCGTCCATGAAAGTTTGAAGTTGGAACAAAAGAACATGCTCCATCTGAATTTGTGTGATACTATTTTATAGTCGGTCTAAAAAAGAATGATACCTTTTTATATTAGTAATAATTTATGTTTAATACTATTTTATAGTCGGTCTTTCATTGATCTTCATTGCTTTCTTAAGTTTGTACATTTGTTTTTGAAAAATAAGTTCAACACTTATACGTACCCAAAATACTTTTCTTGCATTAATTAATTTGATGATAATACCCAGTAATGACATTACAAATAAATATTTGACTTTCATTGATAATTGTTAGAATTGAACAAAAATTTGGAAAGAGACTGCGGAAAAATTAAAATAGAATTGAATGAGTAATTGGAATGAATAATTGAATTGAATAAATGAATGAACGAATAATAATTGAATTGATGAATTACTGGATTAAATATAATTGATGTATATTGAACATATAAGAATGAATATTGGATAAATGTTTTGAATGAAGGAATGATTGAATTGAATTCAATACTCTTGAATTGATTGTGTTTATTGATGAATATTGAATTTTGATTGATTCAATAATGAAACTGAATACTTGTTGAATTATTGAATGAATACAACAATTGATGTACAATGCCCTATTTATACAATTAAATAAATGAAATTAACCAAAACTAAAGGCAACACTAAATCAACTTTAAAATTCTAAATATGGTAAAGTCTAATTACGGTATAAAATAATATAGAGATGTACTTTTAAATAAGGTAAGATACACTCCTAAATGAGTTATAAGATATTAAAAATTTATACTACAGATTTAGTTGTACAAAAGGAATAAAATAATATATAAAATTTTTCTAAATTTGGACCGAAATCAACATGTTGAGGCGGCTGAAAGCTTGTCCAAGCTATGTACTGCAATTGATGAATATACAGTGAGATAAAACGGTTAATCAACCTGATCTATGAATATACAGTGAGAACAGGTGAATCAACCCGGTCTGTTGAACACATACAACAACATTCTAATAAATAATGATATAAATATTTATTTGATATGATCGAGAATAGTTCTAAAAAATTGACTCTCAAGTTGAAAGCGGAAAGAAGTTTATAAGTTGTCCGATTTGCTTTTACTCCAACAAGATAAATCTTCTATAATATATTAAAAGTGTGTGAAGACTCTTAGAAAAGTGATTTGAACTTTTTGTGCTTCATTAAACGACTCTTTAATAAATTAAATTGTCTTTTCACTTTTTAAAAAAATTTATTATTTAACTATTTTCATAATATTGACTCCTAGTATATGGGATAGGACTTTAATAAATATATCAAAAAATATATTTTTACAAAAACAATTCGACTACTGTGAATTTTTTTGATAAAAAATACATAAAGATATGCAACTTTTCCCTAAATAGAAAAGGACTCCAATTAAGTTTTGGAGTCTTCCATTATTCTCATTTCTCTGCATTTATAAAATTAATATAATATTAATCATTGTATTCTAACTTATGTTTTGACTTAAGGAGAAAGTCTATTTCGATTTCTATTTTTGAGGTAAATTAACTTTAATTCATGCTTTTCTTTTTTATGTGGATACTTATGCAATTATACATCATATTTTATGGACGCACATTATACTAAATTTTATTTTCTTGGTCTTTTGCATACTGATTTTACGTTTCTTTTTTCTTTTGAGATTATTATATTATTTGTCGTAGATTTGCTATTTTTTTTTTTTTTGTTGCTAAATACATGTAATAGATGAATATTCAATTTGTATAAAGATTAGGTACGAGTAAACCTATTTTGTCAATTTAATATTTATTTGTCATGAATAGTACCTAATTTTACATGATAATTAATTTATTATTGATCCTTAAATTAGAGTACAATTATATATAACTAAAATAACATTAAGTTTACAAGAATATTTAACTTAAATTAAGAGTTGTTACTTTTTTATATTGTTCTGATTTCTATTTTGTAAAAATATATGTATCATTTAAAATATATCTTTTACCAATTCAAGTTTTATATTAAATAACTTGGGATAATCTCTAATCCCTAATTTTTCTCTAATCTCTAATCTATAACTATATCTAAATCTATAATTTATATCTATATAATATATTAAAAGTGTGACCTTAGTAATAGTGTTTGAACTTCTTACCATTCATTATAAGTTTTTGTTTTAGACAAAATCATTATTTTACTATTTTTTCTAATATTTAAGAGTTGAAAATTAATTAAATATATTTATGGTAAACTTTTCCTTATTAGAAGCCATTAGAATTAATGAAAGCTAATTCTTTTTTCATTAGTTTAAGAATTCTAAATCAATTAAATTTGATTTTAAGAAGTTTTGAAAAATTTAGAAATAAATATAAAAACGTTAGATAATACCTCCACAGTGAATAAAATTATTTAATTTTAAATTATCAAAAGTTAGCTAAACTAGTATTTAATAAATGAACAACTAATCATTTCTCGATTTATCGTTGATTTAATGATAAGAGCACAATAAATGCTATACGAGTTAAATTCAAGTAAAAAAAAAAAAGTATAAATAACATAAATACCAACCCTTTTGGTAGTACCTATATTCTCTCCCACTTTTTTAATTAATTACTCTCTCTCCTTATTAATATACATAACATAGCTGATATATACATAGTATTCTGTGTATATGTTGGGATTTTTATAATATGTTTAGGGAATTGAAATTTTTTGTAATATTGAAAATATAAGTTGTGTATTTATGTAATTTTTAGAAAAAAAATTATGAGCGAATTTAAAAACTATCTACCACCACTACGAAATTTCTCGGTTATTGGAAAAAAAGGAAAAAAAAAAAAAAGGGGGGGGAGTTCAGTGGGTCGGCCTGTAATATACGGGCCTACCCCGACCCGACCCGACCCGACTAATAACTTAGACGTGTGAAATCTGGAGTAAATAGAGTTGTAACTGTAAACTCAGGCAATCTTCCAAAATTCTTCTGCAAACTTTGCTTCCATCTCAGTTTAAATCTCTGTAAGTCTTCTATTCCGTCTTTTTTTTTCCGACCTCTGAGAATTTATTGTGTAGTAGCCTTTACAGATCTCCATTTTTAGTTCGTAGTTCGTTTGCTCCCTTCCTCAACAGTCAACAACACAGGATCTATATTTGTTCGCACTTTTTTTTTTTTTTTCTTTTTGCATTTTCCTGGTAATTTAAGCTATTAATTTTGATTTTCGATTTGTCGCCTGGATTTTTTTTATTCCTGTTTGGTATGTAAATCGTAGTGATTTGTGATTTGTGAATTGGAATTATTGATTGATGAATGTTTTTGATCTTTTTTCATGATGAATTGCAACTTTTTTAATACGAAAATCTCTTTTTTTGAGTGATCTGTCAAAAATATACTGAAAGTATTCGGGTTTTTTGAGTTTGAATTTCAAACCTGAACTATCAGGCGAGTGAGTTTTGTACTTGAACTATCATCAACTGTTTATCAAAATGCACCTCAGCTATTAATGGTTCACTTTTTCTACCTGAATGATGGTGAAAATTCAGGCACAAAAAGTTAATAATTGATAGTTGAGGTGTGTTTTAATAAGTAGTTGGTTATAGACTTATAGTTCAGGTATGGAACTCAAAAAAATGAGAATGCTTTAGGTGTGCTTATGACCATTAGCTCATTTTTTTAACAACAAAGGAGTTGTAAAAGGTATGTGTAACCTAAGGAATTCTCCTAGTTTTAGTGCTGTAGGTACAAATAAGTGATGAATTAATTCTTATCTGGCAGAAAAAGTTAGTCAATGGAAGTAATTGTAAGAAGATAAATTTGCATGGGAATCTGGGCAGTCGAAACTAGATATGATGAAAAGATAAAATTTAAGTGTGATCTGATTGAAACAAAGCGATTGAATCGTTTTCTGGCTCTACATACTTTCTGGGCTACTAGTTCTTTGCCTGTCCTTTCTCCGGATATCTTTATATTGAGGTTATGAACTTATTGGGATGTCCTAGGGGTAGCATTTACTGATGAAATTGGCTAAAAAATGTTGGATGAGAAAAGTGAAGTTTCTGAATTGAGCTGAACAATTATCTTTGGTATGTGTTAGCTAATAGCAAGATGAGATACTGGGAAAGTATGTTTCTCAGACTCTTCAAAAATGTCGTCAGGTGCGTGTTGGATTCTCCAAAAGCAGTGCATCTTTGGAGGATCCAACACAGGTGAGGCAACATTTTTGAGAGAATCCAAGAAACATATCCTGGAGTAAGTGGGCTGCAGGCTAAAGTTGTTTGTGATGTTAGAAAATCGAGTTGGCCCTGTTTGGTAGTTTTACACCTCAGAATACTATCTTTTTTGCCTTTGGGTACCTAGGCACTTGCTGGCTTATAATCCTAGACTCAATCAAGCAGTGCGAAAAATGAATTATGCTTATGCTGAGTTACTAACAGTTGTCTTGATTAAAGAAAAATCCTCCTGCAGAAATGTATGATAACCTGGGAGCACAGCCTGGGGTGCCAAGACCTCCTGGTAATACACAGGCAAATCCTTTTGGGAATGCCTTCTCTGGTGGTAGCTCAGGGTTCATCAGAAGCGGACTAGGGGCTTATGGAGAAAAATTCCTTGGTTCCAGTTCTGAATATGTTCAAAGCAATGTAAGTTGCTACACACAGACTACTTTCCATAATATCTTGATCAAAAAGTAGTGTAAGTTGCTTTCATGGACTGGTCATACTTCTACGTTTTGCCACTTACCGTAAAAAGTATTTTTCTATAGATCGTTCTGTTAGAAAGCTTCCTAAATGTTTCTCTGAAGCTGTACACGATTTAACATTATTGTCCAAATCATTTTTCCTGTACACGATTTAACATTATTGTCCAAATCATTTTTCCATTCTGTCTAGATATTTTTTATTGCTGGATGACATTGATAAAGTAGTCCAGCTTTTCCGATGGCAATAAAATTGACAACTTTTCAATTGAACAGATAAGTAGGTATTTTTCCGATCCTCAGTACTACTTCCAAGTGAATGACCAGTATGTGAGAAACAAATTGAAAGTTGTGCTTTTCCCATTTCTACACAGAGTAAGCTCATGAAACCCTTGATCTCTCTCATTGTTGCATTACGATCTTGATATATTTTTTGATTCAATTTCTTACCTTTTGACCCCGCTTGTGGGATCACACTGGGTATGTTGTTATTGTTCTGATTGGTTACCTTTTCATTTGTCTGCAGGGTCATTGGACAAGAATCACAGAGCCTGTAGGTGGCAGGCTGTCCTACAAGCCCCCTATCTTTGATATAAATGCTCCAGATTTGTACATTCCTTTCATGGCATTTGGTACTTACCTCGTTCTTGCTGGTTTATCTTTGGGTCTCCAGGGAAGGTAAGCAGTGTTTCTCAAGCTTTCTTAATTCTGGTTTCTTTGTGCCCAATAATGATAAGTTCGTTGATTTTTGATGACCATAATGAGAAGTTCTTTGATTCCTTATTGTCAAATTTCTGCACGGAATTTTGTTGGTGGTTGCTTACCTCTTTCTTTTGTATAAAGTGCCAATAAATGTACACATGCTCATATAGAAGACAAAATGCTGCTTAAACTGAAGTACTGAACAACAACAAAAACATACCCATTATAATCCCAGGAGTTGGGGTCTTGGGAGGGTAGAGTTTACACAGACCTTACCTTTACCTTGTCATTGTCAGGTTGAGAAGTAGTTTCCGAAAGACTCGGCTCAAAGAAAGCAAAAACACGACTTTTGAGAAGACATGAGCAATAGCAGGACAGTAAGAAAGTAGAGGCATACAAGACAATAAGCAGTAATAGATAAATAACAAAAATGCCAAAGTTAGTGAACTAATAAAAATAATAAACATACCAAAAATAATACTAATAGTACTAACTGGAGAAACCAAACACAAAACTAACTATTTCTAGCCTTCTACCCGAATTCTTGACCTCCACACCCTCCTATCAAGGTCATTGTCATGTCCTGCCTGATTTCTCCCCAATATTTCTTTGGCCTACTCCTACCTCTCCGAAGCCCCTCCAGCTTCAACCTCCCAAACCTCCTCACTAAGGTGTCTGTGCATCTTCTCTTGATATGCCCGAACCATTTAAGTGCTTAAACTGACCTTATTAGAATTGTTAGCATACGTACTTGTTGCATGTAGCTATCTGCTCTTCCTCTTAAATTTAGATGTCCTAGTATGGCTACGCATGGCTGTTGAGGTACCAATTAAATTTTATTATATTTAAAATAAGTGTGGATTCAAAAGTGAACATAAGGTTAATTTCAAAGAATTTGAATAACTTCTTTTGATAAAGTGGGTTCCATAGTACTGTATGATATGGCCTATGAGTTTGAAAAAGAGTTGGAGAATATGGAGAATCTATTCGACCCTTCTAAGATGGTGCAAACCTTCTAAGATGGTGCAAACCAAATAGAAACTATCCAAATTAAAAAATTAGGACAATAAGTTGGGCAGTCGGAGTGATATTTTGTATTAATGGTGGGCTACAGTTGGTAATATACTTTGACTTCAACGTACACCTGAACCCTTCTTTTGCATGTTGTATACTGTTGGAGTATGGAATAATTTCCTCCATTTGTGTTGATTCGGAATCTTTTTTTCTGTCGCCAGATTTACCCCAGAAGCTCTAAATTGGTTGTTCATCAAAGGGCTAGTTGGTTGGTGTTTAGAGGTTTCTTTGCTGAAGATGACATTGTATTCACTGGGCAGTGGAGAGGCTCCTCTCCTTGACATCGTGTCATACGCTGGATATGCGTTTGCAGGATTGTCTATAGCTCTTCTTGGAACAATTATATGGAGCCATTCTTACTACTTCTTGATGCCATGGACAAGCTTATGCATGGGAATATTCTTAGTGAAGACGATGAAGAGAGTTCTTTTCGCAGAGGTGAGAACTTATGATTCAAGCCGGCACCATTACCTCCTCATCTTCATCGCCCTAGCTCAGTTCCCACTACTTTTTTGGCTTGGAAAGATAAGTCTTAATTGGTTCTTTTGAGAAACAATAGTTTTATCTCCAGCACTAAAATGGTTCAGCACCTGTGTTCTGTGAAGTAATGTGAACAATTTTGTGTAGGATTTCCATGTACCTGCAATTGAATCACATATTACAGGCGGAGTTAAAGTGTAATTCATCCTAAACATTATACTATTAGAACTTTCTGATGGTGCTTTGAATTTTTCTTTTAGATAGTGCACTTTTATGTCGTATGAAGTTTTAAATGAGAGAAGTTTTTCAAGTCAAGATGCTGACAATTAGATTTATTTCATCTGAAACTTTGTTTCATGTAGTGCACTGATGTTGGAAGTAACCATGCAGTGCTGGTAACCATTTAGACATGTTATTATGTTAATACTAGCTCTGATTTTCGAAGTATAATACAAACTTGTGTTCCTTACGTCATTTTCAATACACTGACATTGCAATGTTTACATTTACTAAGATTTTTGCTTAGGGTTGGTTGTCTCTATCACACTGTGGTTCTTCTCCGGATTCTGATAATGCATGATGCTTTATGCATCGAGGAGACGTCCTTTTTTTTTTTTTGGGCCCTTACAAGTTCTGTTTCAATTGACTCAGAGACGTCCTTTTTTTTAATCTTTTGACCCTTACAAGTTCTTTTCAATTGACTCAAAAATATTCACACAAATAATGAGAAATGAGGAGAAGGTAACAAGTCTATGTTAGAAACTTGTAAAAGATTATGTAACACCCTTTACAGCCTGTTTGGATTGTGGTTTCCCATGGTATGGTATCGTATGGTTACCATGGGAACCATGTTTGTTTCCATGAGTTTCTAAAAATAGTGGTATGGTATGTTACTATTCCATGGTTTGATAACCATGGAATGAAGCAGTTTATTGAACCACCAAATTGGTGGTGTGTCATGGTTTTCATTTTTCTTTTCCAACTATACCGTTATATAATTTTCTTTAATCCTATTTTAATCTTATCAACAAAATACATGCTAAGACTATGCATTTGTTAATAAGATCGAAGATTGCAAGACTTCCTGTTAGCAATATAAAAATTCAAAGAGTGAGAAAAACGATCACAGTTATTTAGTAGTAGTAATTTTTAATGCCAATAAAAACTCAATTCAATCAAAAAAAATTGAAAATTGAAATGGAGGGAAATAGAGTGAATGCACAAAAAGCATATACATGGAAAGTGATTGTTGAACTCTAAGATACATACATGTATACCAATTGTTTTCTTGATTGGGAAGTGCTTCCCGATTGCATTAGTTTGCGTTCGTCAAACTTTTGTTTAGCAAATACCCTTGTGAATTTGGCGTCTTAAAAGGATCATCGGGTAGCTATGAGAAGCATCAAGAAAGAAAGGACAACTGGTTACGCTAGCACTGATATGGATAAAAGAGTTGATAATTCAAATGTATTACAATTAGAGACATTTTAGTAAATTTACCTGTTATCATACCGTATCATACCATCAAACCAAACAAAAAATCTATTATTAAACCGCAGTGAACAATACAGTCCATCCAAACATGGTACTGTACCATACCATACTACACTATACTATATATTATGAAACCATGACAAACCACCATCCAAACAGGTTGTTACTATATTGTATGGTAAATTGAATACAATCAATATTTTTCAACTTTAATTTGAAAATGTTTGCTCTCGCAATCTGCTACTCAAACATCTTCTATATAAATAGAATTATGTTAAAATGAAGAAGAAGAAGTGGGTAATTTATCTACTCAACCCCAATTCAATTGCAAACTCATGAACCATTCGTTTGAACTGCTTAAATATATCATATTTACAAACTCAGTATTTTTAAGTCCTTCAAATAGTTTATATGTTTAAACCTGTAGTACAACTATCACTTAAATCATAAATCATTAATGTGTTCTTCGCTTCACTAAACTTGTGTTTGCCTTGTCCAATAAAAGTTAATGTCGTAGGTTTTATTTTACAAGGCAAATAAAGTCACTTATCTATTCTTTGACTTATAAAGTGGGGAATAAATTCCCCTTTACTTATAAGTCGAATATGGACTCTCACCTTGTAACGTAGAATTTCATGTTTGCCTTGTAAGGTTGGATCCCATGTTTGCTTTGTAACAACTTCAAAATTTGTTGCATGATACTATATGGAGAGTGTAGATTTCTTTCATTTGTATCAATCCTAAAAACTTTTATCAAAGTGCATGACTTAAAATATTTGTTGAACCTTATTCATTTCTTACTCTGAGATGAATGATAATAAGGTAAGAGTAAATTTACATTGGGGTGGTGTTTGGATGTTAGGAGTAAAATTGATATTGCTAATCTGAAAGATGATGTGGTTATTTTTTATCGATATTTAAATTATTTTACGTCCAACGGACAACCAAATACCCAATTTGGAATGATGATTCTTTATCTTTATTTCTTCATACCATTAAAATTTTTGGTAATCGTCTTAAGCTACAAACTCTTGACATAGTATGCGTCTGTTGAACATTCTTCTATTGTTGAAGGACCTATGGATAGTAATTTTAATCTTCGAGTGAGTCAAAATTCTTCGAATTTGAATATTGATTCCCAAACATGCAAAACATCACCCCCAACGTAAATTTATTCTTATCTTATTATCATTCATTTTAAAGTAAAAAATAAATAAGGTTCAATAAATATTTTGAGTTGCACTTTTGACAAAAAATTTTACAATCGAGGCAAGTGAAAAAACCTAAACTTTTTATAATAGCACCATGCAGCAACTTTTGAAGCTGTTACAAGGCAAATATGAGAATTGAGATCCTACCTTACAAGGTGACAATGCAGACTCGACTTACAAGTAGGTCCAATTAGCCAAATAGGGGGATTTATTTCCGCTTTATCAGTCAAAGGGTAAGATAAATGATTTTATTTATCTTGTAAGATAAATCGTACTTTCGTCTTGCACTTTATTAAATAACCGACGATGTTAATTTTTAATGAACAATATGAACATATTGTTCGTTTTAAAACTTTTTCATTTTCATATGCCCCGGACTCTCTTTAAATAACTCCTTAGTTTCTCCATCTAACTTTAGCTAATCCCTTCGTAAGAATACTAACAAAATATGAAGTAATATGTTTTTTTAATGAAAATATAACTAAAATATATTCTCTCCGTTCATTTTTACTTGACTCATTTTAACTTAACATATTCATTAAAAGAAATAATCATTAACGTGACTATTTTACCATAATATCCTATTAATTGATGATTATTATTGTATCTTAAAATTAGTTTAGAGCATAAATAATTAATCTTAAGAATAAATAATTTTTTTAATATATTAAAAATGATAATTAAAAATAAAATTCAATTAAAAAATTTATGACAAGTAATTACGAACGAAAGGAGTATTTATTAATTCAAACTTTTTCTTTTTATAATCATGAAATTTAAATCAACTTATACGTACTTCAACTTATTAAACGGACATCAAGAGTAGGACACATGAAAAAAATATTTTAATGTCTTTTGGATTTAATATGATTTAACTTATATATGAAAAAAATATTATTTTTTTTTGATAATCTAAACAAATTTTATCTTACTAGTGAAATTTTATTTAATGTATTAAAATTATTTTTGACACCCCAGAATATCTTTTATATATATCTTGGAGAGGAAGAAAAGCATAACTCAGAAATCCCAATCCTATTTCCAAACCCCTTTCTCTTCTCACTCCATACTACAAAAAAACTCAATGGGTCAAGGAACACCCGGCGGACTTAACCGGCAACTCCCAGGCGACCGGAAAAACGACGGCGACAAAAAGGAGAAAAAGTTCGAACCATCAGCTCCGCCGGCACGTGTAGGTCGGAAACAACGGAAGCAAAAAGGTCCCGAAGCAGCAGCACGGTTACCAACCGTAACGCCGTTAACTAAATGCAAGCTGCGGCTATTAAAGCTAGAGAGAATTAAGGATTATTTGTTAATGGAAGAAGAGTTTGTTGCGAATCAGGAAAGGTTAAAGCCACAGGAAGAGAAAACGGAAGAGGATAGATCTAAAGTTGATGATTTACGTGGATCTCCGATGAGCGTTGGGAATTTGGAAGAGCTTATTGATGAAAATCATGCTATTGTTTCCAGTTCTGTTGGACCGGAGTATTATGTTGGGATTTTGTCGTTTGTTGATAAGGATCAACTTGAACCTGGATGTGCTATTTTGATGCATAATAAGGTATTCAATTTTTATTTTCTGTTTGTAGTTATTCAGAAATATTTGATAGATTCTTAGCTTTAGGGTTTCAATAAGGCCAAGGCCTTTTTGCTTATTACTACAATTTGGACCTAGTTTTGAGTAATTTTGAGATTCGTATGCATTTGAATTATGGTTCCATTTATCAAATTGTGATTTACTTGTTCAGATTTTAGCGAGTTAACAATTTATATAGTGGAAGTAGTATTTTAGGTGACTGATTATTTATAATGCTAAAAGAATGATCTTTTAATTGGGAGCTGAGTAATTTAGACCTAATACTGTGTAATTTTGAGATCCGTTTGCATTTGAATTCGAAAATTTGGGTAGGATTATGGTTCAATTTATCAGATTGTGATTTACTACTTGAGATTTTGGTGAGTTAGGCATTTGGATCGTGGAAGTAGTATGTAAAAGGAAGTCGACTGGGATTATTTTTGGAATCGTAGTATTTTAGGTGGCTGATTATTTATAGTGCTAAAAGCATGATCTTTTAGTGTCACAGAGAGCTTTTTAGTGTGTGATTGATTAAGAGCTGTCTATATTATGTATTTAGTTCACTTACAGCTGTTCTTTGTCGTTGGTAGCTATAATCCTTCAGCTATGTCAAACCAGCTAAGTGGTTAATCTGCTATTTCTGTTCATTGGTTAATAAGTGCTTCATAGCAGGTTGGTAGTCTTATCGGCTCTTTCAGGACTTCCTCACTATTATCATTTACGTTGTATGCTGAGGATACATTTGGAGATTCTTTTCTTCCTTTTGGATTATATTCTCTTTGCGTAGTGGAAACTAGGGGTGGCTGTTAGAGTATAGCAGAAATCAGCATGAAAGTGGGACAAATTTAAAGGCTTAAATTTATATGGAATGACAGGTTGCATTCTATCATTTTCTTCATCTGAATTTTTGAAAGTTTCAAAGTGCTAGTGCGATGGTCATTTGAATACTTCAGGAATGAATTGAAGATCTGATTAAAACAATAAAATAGCCACAATAAAGTAGAAGAAAAGAAGTATAGTTTAGAGAGTCGATTTGTTAAATAGAAAGACATTATCCTATAACCAGTAGATTTGAACCCCTTCTGGAAACCAGATTCTCATATTTACAAATATGGAACAACCCTAATTTGTCGATGCACAATCACTCTTTGCCTTAGAGCCCTGAAATTGGTTCTATGGATATTGTGATAACAGCTAGGCAGAAACATAATTTGATTCACACCTGTTGAAGATTTTGTGAGATTCATGATTTAATTTTGGACAATATTAATGCCATTGACTAGTTAAGTTTTATTGTTGTAGCAAGCCGTGTTTAACAATCACTCTTCCATAATATTCTTTTTTGTCATCTATTTTGGGTTGTTATCTTTTGTTTGTTCGGTAGTAATTTGTCTGCAAATGTCTTCCTTTATTCCTTTGAAGTAGTGGTGAAACCGTGTAAGTATCTTTGTCAAAAAAAAATGTGCAAGTCTGAGTGGTTAATTTTGACATTATGATTTCCTCAATTCAGATTCTATCTGTTGTTGGTCAATTTTGACAATCTGATTTCCTCAAAAATCAGGTTCTATCTGTTGTTGGTCTTCTACAAGACGACGTCGATCCAATGGTTTCTGTCATGAAGGTTGAGAAAGCTCCTTTGGAATCATATGCTGACATTGGTGGATTAGATGCCCAGATTCAGGAGATTAAAGAAGCAGTTGAGCTTCCCTTGACTCACCCTGAGTTGTATGAAGATATTGGTATTAAACCTCCTAAAGGCGTCATTCTGTATGGAGAGCCTGGGACTGGCAAAACCTTACTTGCCAAGGTTTGTGAAATTTCCAATTGTGTATGCTGTGCTTAGAATAGGCTTATTTCTATTTTGACTTCCCTAGTTGGAATCAGCAAGTCTATAATGCGAGTAAACCAAGTTTTTGAAGTACAGTTTGCAGTGTTTCTGCTACAGCTTTAAAATGATAAAAAAGGGAGTAAATGATTCAAAGCATACATGCCTCTTAAGAGGCTATCAGTTGGGTGGAAATATGTAGCCAAGTTCGATTTTAGTTAGGTGGTTTGGGCACCTTACAGTTTGATGAATAGTTTCCGACAAATCTTGTGCTACAGTATATCTTGACGGATGCCATCCCTGTGATTTCTTTGTCCTTGTGTGTACATGTGCAGACAGTTATAATCAACTAGTTATAGAGTGCTGTTCATCTACTTTCAGAACATAATTTCCCTCTAGCCCGTAATAAGATAATACTCAAAGCTTTATTAAACCTTTTTGTTCAGGCAGTTGCAAACTCTACTTCAGCAACTTTCCTGCGTGTTGTGGGAAGTGAACTGATTCAGAAGTATTTGGGAGATGGGCCTAAATTGGTCAGGGAGCTCTTCAGAGTTGCTGATGATCTCTCACCTTCCATTGTCTTTATTGATGAAATCGATGCAGTCGGTACAAAGAGGTATGCATCTGGAATCTGTTCCTGAGGTTGGTATACATGATGTGTGTTAATAATTAATATGTTTCTTCCTCAGGTATGATGCACATTCTGGTGGTGAACGAGAAATTCAGAGGACTATGTTGGAACTGCTGAACCAGTTAGATGGTTTTGATTCCAGAGGAGATGTGAAGGTGATTCTTGCAACAAATAAAATTGAGAGTTTGGATCCTGCCCTGCTTCGACCTGGTAGGATAGACAGGAAAATTGAGTTCCCTCTTCCTGATATTAAAACAAGGAGGCGCATTTTCCAGGTTTGTGCATTACATTATGAAATATACAATGTGTGATGCTTTAGGTGTGCATCCTGTTACATGAACCATCTTATTTTTGGTATGCAGATACACACAGCAAGGATGACTTTGGCTGATGATGTCAATTTAGAAGAATTTGTTATGACTAAGGATGAATTTTCGGGTGCTGATATCAAGGCAATATGTACTGAGGCTGGATTGCTCGCTTTAAGAGAGCGGCGTATGAAGGTGAGACTTGAAAATGGGGGAAGTCATTTTGATTTATTCATGATGTCTAGGCATATCGTAGAATATGTCTGAGAAAAAGCCAGGCGGAGCGGCAATGCATGTTTGATTTGACTGATTTTTGCTTTGGATGACATCTTTTTTTAACAATGGCACGTAGCTGAACTTACATATATGAAAATGAAGGGATCTGATCTTTACAATTATCTAATGTTTTTGTGGAAGGGAGAGATGGAGTTTGATCTTATTTGCTTGGAATAAATACCCTCCATCGTAATATATCTCCTTTTGTGCTCCAATAAATGCAATGCCCATCTTATTTTACTTATGCAGTTAGACTTTGCAGAAATATGAAGATGGCCTGGATGGACAATGCAGAAACATGTTCAGGATGTTAGAAACTGGAAATATATTTGATTTTTTGAAATTTCCTCAATTTGGGCCATTGATTTTCTCCGACACATAAGTATATCGAATATCTAGTCTGAAAAAGTAAAAGATCATGGGAAATAGAAGATCAAATATATATATATATCTGTAGTTCATTTCTGCACTGTTCTTTTGCTGGCAAAATATTTTCCTGGGGTGGTTGCTTAAAATTTCTATTCCTGTTATCGTGACTCTTGGAACTTTTGGACTGATAGTCTACCTGGTACTATAGATATTAACAATACTATTTTTATATCTGCAGGTTACTCATGCAGATTTCAAGAAGGCGAAGGATAAGGTCATGTTCAAGAAGAAAGAGGGAGTCCCAGAAGGGCTTTACATGTAATCAATCATGATGTATCATTTCTGTTCCTGTTTGTTCTTGACTTGAATACTCCGTTTTCAGTTAAAACATTAGTTCTCTTTATTTGTGTTGACGTCCTGGGGAAAACAACATATTATATTGAGCTTAATCTGTTTTCCGCATTTGCTTATTACCCTTTGCCTTAGTCACTTTCATTTCTGTTGAATCTTATTTTCGACATCTGGTTGGTGCATTTCTTTTCATTTCTTGGGGAATTTCAATTGCTTCAGTGGAAAAGGTGCATAGCGCCTCTCAAGTGACTGACTCATTTTTGTGCATAAAAGCTAGCGCTATGCGTGGGGTTCGGGGTAGCCCGGACACAAGGGCCTATTGTATGCAGCCCTACCCCGCATATCACGGCTTGAACCCGTGATCTCATGGTCTCTTATTTAACCTTGGTTCTTTTAAAGAAACTTGGTCTCTTATTAACCTTGGTTCTTTTAAAGAAACTTGCTTACTGCGTGTTGTGCATAAATGTGAAAGAAAGTGAAAATGATTTGTTGAACTTGTTAATTACAACTTACTGGTGTTGTGCATTAAGACATCATACTCATCGTCGAAGAGCAATAAGGCAGTGCTCTTGACCATTCAAATAGCAAAAATATACATCATACTTGACCATCCAGCTGTTTCTGGACCTGTCGTGTTTTTTCCTAATTGGTTGTTAAAATGTTTAGTGGAAAAAATACCTTTGCCTTATAAGTGGTTTTGAGTTTTGATGCAAGTAAGATAAGCTATACATGGTTCGATCACTTTAAAAAAAGAAAATCTTTAGCTTAATCATGTTTAAAGATTCTATAAACTTAATGCGACAATGTTAAAGCCTAAACACGAGCAAGTTTTATCTTCAAGTAATTTGCCCATTGCATCACACTACTCTTCACTAGATTTTTATATACGATATCTACATAAAGAGCAAATGATTCTTGGAGATTGATTTTCTAACTTAACCTAGATTCTGCAATTTAT